>NW_020271114.1:1380428-1508680 GCF_002803265.2 Melanaphis sacchari | reverse complement strand
CACACACACACACACACACACACACACACACACACACACACACACACGGTTTTGTCGCCTTCATAATTTGGTTCGTGGCAGTTTTATGGTTTCTCCCTGTTTTCCTTTCCTTTCAATGTAACAGACCAATTCCCAGGTTTTACTCTAAACATAACAATATAACATATAAACAAAGTATACCTATAACTTTCTATATGTGCATGGTATATCCATTAATTGTGAGTAAAACGAAAAAATGTGATTAAAATTATAAAAGTAATTAAAATTGATAATTTTTTTTTTTTTTTAGTTATTGATAGTTAATGTTTGATTTTAATTTAATTATTCAAAAAGGTGGTTGATCACATGTTCGTGGGGTTAAGTTGAATAAATCGTAAAATGAGAAATATAGTGACCTTCAAAGAGGGGAGACAGCGGTTGACCTTGGAAATGGACACACCACCAATCGATCGTTCAACTCACCAAACACATGCGAAATATTAAATAACCACTATGATTGCACGGAATTTAGCAATGTGGGTCAAAGCTATGTTCAAAATTATGTTTAAAAGCGTATATTATTTCACGGTCATTAAGAGTTTTTGTTTAATTTCCTTAGAATGTGTTGCCGCGACAGGTCTTACCCAAGTTTTCGGAAAGTTCGTTCTGTTGTTTCCAGCAGCAGAATATTTCTGAAATAATCCATCTGAAGAAACTTTTGCTCGAGTTATTCATCACACGGTACCTGACGGATACCGAACAGTATAGAATATTCGCTTCCGTCATAGTCCATCATCTCGACTGCAACAACATAGTAATATCATCAATAATCAGTATAATAATATCATAATTATAGTAAATGAACAAAAGTAAATTTAGTTCAAAATTCGTACTAATGATGTAGCTGAAAGAAAGATTTCAGTTCGTAACCTAAAGACCCAATTCTTAATACACATATTTACGTTTGCATGCAGTATTGTTCATAGTGCGTCCCAAGCTATCACTGACTTTTAAAATGTTTATCGTACATTAATATAATATATATATATATATATATATGTATACATGTATTCATTAAAATTTCTTGATGTAATAATTAGAAAACCTACACACCATACAGAAACTTTCCTAAGAGCCTTGTAGTTCCATACTCAGTGACCTTGGTTGTTATTTAACTGCATTATATACACGTAGGTACATACGTTTAGTATATTAAGCTTTGGAAAAAGTTTTAAAACTTTTTTGCAAAACATTTTACCACTCAACGCGTTTGAACTTGAAACTTATAAATGCATTTATAAAACTAAAAATTAAAACTATAACATCACGATTCACGGTGCATGATGCATATAGAGAATTGATTGTTGTCTGAATTCTGAATAATTTTAAAATATAAATTTTTATCATTATATGGAATTTTTTATAATTTACCTTGCCGATACTTAGAAATAATCGATAAAAATGTTTTGAGTAATACATTCTATAACGTGCACGTTATCTAGGGTGTATGTTTTTCAGGGGTAGGGAAGTGCTGTACCTACTATTTTTGGCGATTGGTTATTTTTAGGTTGTGTTCCACAATCCAAATAACTCGATATTCACTATTTGATGACATTTTAATTTTTTTACGTTTATGTATTAGAGTTATATGGGTAAACATATAAACATATACGTATAAACTTAAAAACTAATAAGTAATATTACACATAAACATGGATAATAAAAAAAATATTTCACTTATACGTGATAGAATCAAATTATTTTTTTTTAAAATTCACAAATGATAATTTTAAATAACATCTTAGATTACGTTATGAGAAATTTGATTTGAATGGTTGCCACGTGAATCTAGAGTCGACTGCGTGAATGATATTATCTTTGCCAAGAAAGAGAAATAATATTTTTAGATATGGTTTAAAGTGAGTTTATAATTACGTGTCTCTTAAAATGTCCTCCCAATCGTAAACACTTCGCTATCGATGGTCCCGATGGAAGAACAACTGTTTATGGCCTTCTCCTTTATCATCTTCCATTGCTTGCAATTTGGACACAATTTCTAAAATGACAGCCAGACATTGAGGTGTTGGAAGAATTGGCCAAAAATAAAATTGTAATTCAATTAAAATAGGTAAATAATAAACGTTCACGGTTTAACAGTGCATGGATATTTCAATTAAAATTCGTATATAACAAAATAATAAAATTTAATGAAAATAAAAAATAATTTATAACAAAAAAAACAAAAACTGTCTTACAGATGCATGTAACTATTATTATACATGCACGGCTGACGGCGTTGTCGACGATGTCGTGTCGAACTTTTGACTGACCCAACAAAGGGCGAACCGCGAACAGCGAGACCTTAAAACGATAGAGCGCTACCTTTAACAACAATAAATAATCGTAAAAAGTACTGGCGCAACAGAAAGGAGTGAGAGAGAAAACAAAAAAAAATGATTACTTTTTACCTTTACGTGACGTGTCCTCCTTTCGTTTCGTCTCGAGCCGTCATAATAAATAATATATATTTTTAAATTAATTTAATTCTATTTTATCAATCGACAATCAGACTATGGTATCTTTAGAGTTTAAATCAAAACACTGACTTTCGTCACATGCATATAATGTACTGTGTAACGGAATATCAAATGTCGAAGAATAGGAATTTGAATGTGACTGAAAGTTTGTTTTAATTTGACATAATATCCCCTCTTTTCTCAAATATACATGCCAGTATGTATTCGAAATCAAAACACATGTACCTTGAAATACAATTCTAACAGTTTATCTATTTTGTGATAATTTTGAGCTAATATATATGTAAATGCAAAATTACTTTTCGTTTAACAAAATATAATACAAACTTTAATTGATTTTACTTATAAATATTTATCCAATATACTTAGATATATACTATATAGATTAAAATACATTTACAAATTAAATTTAAATATTATTATATCAATGTATAGAATAATTTTTTGGTTGTATTTTATGTTTTTATATCTTGGTCAATAAAATAAATTGAAGTATCATAAATAAATTTAAATAAGTTACTTAGTTACATAATATACATATTACATATTATTCGATAATGGAGATAAGTTCGATCAGAGATAATTACCGTATATGTGTTAATGATAAAACTGATGCCCAATGGTAAAATAAATATAGTATCGTATATTATAATTTTATTCATAAAGAGAAACCATATTTTTATATGTATCAGTTATCCCTTATTAGTTAGGTATGTAAAATAGTTTAAAAATACATAATAATATGTTAAAATATTGAAAGAAATGCCAGTATGTGTATGTAATATAAGTACTCGTATGTTTACCACGAAAAACATAAAATATTAGCCTTTTAAAATAGATATTTTGTAAAATCTCTTATGTTTCTCTATATTTGATATAATAAAAATGAAGTAAATAATATGTATATTCATGTATAATGTATGTATGTACCCATGTAAGTATGTATATATGCGTATGTATATATTATTTATTGTATACATATTAAAAAAACGGTTAAAGTAGTAAAATTCAATTTTTCAATTATTTTTAGTTTGTTAAACAAATTAATATTTATGATAAAAAAAATTATGAAAATAACAGATAGAAATCGGTCTTTAAATATTTTTAAGTTACTATATTTTCAAATAAAACTTTTAGGGAAGGAGTTTAGTAAATTAAACAGTATTTAAAAAAAAAAACTTCTATTTTGAACTTGTAATTAAAAAAAGAATAATGTAAAAAATACCAATCGGCTAAATAAATAGAATAACGTACGTTTTTATAACGTACTTTAAGGAAATCGAATAATTTATTTATATGATATTATTTAATATGCACATACGCTTATACAATAGAGACTATAATCTTATTCGATATAAGTTATAATATATTTATTATATAATCTATGTTAATTTTTACAGTACAATCAACTATAATAAAATTTTAATACTCTATTGAATATTGATGTATTAAACATACCACGATGTCTTATATTAATGTCTTAAACAGTTCATAATTATAAACCAAAGTTTTTATGTAATACTTTTATGTTATACTCTAATAATATTAATTATGAAACATGATATGTCAATAAAATAAATAATAAATAATGAAATATACAATTACTTCTAAGCGCAACAGCTCATAACGGGCCCCTGACTTCCAAAATACGAATACAAGGATTATTTTTTTCTATTATGATCTATTTATAAATTTCTCTAGTTAGATACGTGTACTTAACTATACTATCTACTAAATATTTTTCTCTACTTCTTTTTATCATCGACTTCTACGGACGTCCCAATCTTCTGATTCCTTCTATTCTTGCATACATTATGTACTTGGATAGTCTTTTCTCTCCATTCACCCGACGTTCCTTTAGAAATATTTTAATATAAGACTACAAATTTCTTAATACCAAAATAAATTGTGCATATAATGTCATACAAAGAAAATAAATTATCATGATAGTATTTCCGGCAAGCCCATGGATGGTAGTCTCAAATATCAATACAAGCAATAATAAACATGAGTAAAGAATACTTAATTGTAAACATTTTTGTAGTCTCATTATTAACTATCATTCGACAAACATTTTTTAGAATAATTTAAATTTATTTATTTATTCATTATATAATATAAATTTAAATTCAAATTAAATACAATTAATCATTTTAAATGAGTTATGTATATTAAAATAAGTAATTTGTTTAAACCAAAAATTCTCGTGAAAAAATCATAGTAGTTATAGTTATGTTTGTGACTAATTTTGGTGATAAATTTTTATTAATTGTAATTTTAAATTTATTTATAAAAATTTTAATCATCAGTTATTTTATGTAGAAAATTTAAATATAAATTCATTTTTAATAGTAAATAATAACTAAGTAATTGGCTACGAACATAATATAAATTCATCACTATTTTTTTCACATGAATAGCCAAATTTTAAAGAAATATCCTACCTACTTAAAACATGTATGAAATATTAATACATATAATAAAAAAAACATAAGAACAAAATTACAAACGTGAATATATACCAAGTTTCTATGATGTTTCATTAAAAACAAAACGTAAACCTTACCTTTTAGAGTGAAGTGGATCCATGTAAAGATTTTAATATTTAGTTTTGTATAATAGATGCAAAAATAAATTGTAACTATAAAAAAATACAATATACCTATATTACATAATACATTGTAATATTTTACTGTAAATGTATACTTAGAACACGTTTAATTAACAAATACCATAGTATTATAATAGGTGCCCTATAATAACTTCTTGTCGTGACTCGTAAACCTTGTATAATATTGATGTACAAAATATTTGGAGCATATGTTTAAAAAAAATAGTCTATAACTCGCTATTTATTAAATATTTTATTCTAGAATTGCTGTTCGATTATAGTTTTATTTAAAAAAATCAATCAAAATGTATATTTAATTCTGTTTTTGCTCTGATCGTCAATTATTATAATTATTTAACCTTTACTTCATTTATCACAACCAATAGCTCTAATACAGATGATCAATATCAATTAATACAATTTTTTAATGTGTTAAATGATTGTGAAGTTTATCCAAATGACTTAAATATAATCTTGGCCAATGAGGGGGTCCAGCTACATTGTATATCGGAAATTTAAAAACTACTGATTATAATGCAAAAACTTTTTTGGAACTCGTGTTATTGGGCTTGAAAGAAGTATTAATTTTGTATAATGCAGATTTTTTAATCATCGGAATTAACTAACTAATTAGTTGGGCGTTAGTTTTCCATTTTAAAATGAACAAAAAAATTATTTAAGGTCAACTATGTATGTATAGAAAGAAGTTATATGTTAGCATAATTATTTTATTTTAAAATTTAGTCTAGTGCCGGTACTTTATTCCATAAGGAGTAATACAAATGGAATAAAGAGCATGAATTCATGAACACATTTTATGGATAATAACTCTCATACATAGGACGTGTAAAATATTTATTTATTTTTATTCAATAATCTTACATACTAAAAAAAAATTTCACATTAATCTAACACAATACGAATTTGACGTATTTGTAATATATTTTTACATAGAAATATGTCTCGTCTGTGATAACGTGTCTGTAAGTCGTATATGTGCGGTATAATATATAGGTAGGTAGGTATACCACGTATTACATAAAGGTATATATATATACTTATATACATAATAGTGTAGTAAATCGTTCCTAGTCAATAAATAATGACATACTTTTGGACACTGGATTATTGACTTTCTAGTAGGTATATAATATATTTGTTATATTTTAGCAAGTATAAAATCAGACGTTTACGACACGCAATAAAGGTAATAAATTAACTTTATCAATTTATATTGAAAATTTTGTTGTTTTTTCTATTGTTTCTTACTAGAGACGTTATGCAGAAAGTATTTTATCAATAATTATAAATAAATTTTACAATAAGAAAAAAAATCGGACTATTGCTCTGCTGCATAATTGATGCCGTGTAAACCTCGTTATTGAGTAGGTCACTATAATAAATGTGTTAAATTTGAATTCAATGATCAATCATACTGTACGAGAAACTATTCTGAACGGAGATAATTTAACTTTTAGATTTTTAAGGATATTTTATTATACATTGATTTTGTTATTGCCCTAATTGCTATTTGTGATTATTAAAAAACAATAGGTTGGACTAATTTTTGAAAAATTATTTTATTAATATTAATTATACCATATAAATATGTATTATTGATAACTGTTATTAACTTTAATACCGTATTTCTACATGTGTTGTAGACCAAGATGACCGATGTGAATGATGTTTTATGCATTTGTGGTTATGTAGAAAGTTAAACATTTATCTAAAAATGTTGAAAATAGTATTGTATAAAGTATTGGAATATACAGTAAAACTCGCTTAAGACGCTCTCGCTTAAGACGCTTTCCCGCATAAGACGCTGTTTTTAGTCGGTCCCTAGACATTTCCTATACTAGTCAATGTAAAAATCACCTGTTAAGACGCTCAGTTTTTCTCTGTCTAATCGGGTAAAACGCTCTTTTTTTCAGCAGATTACGATAAATTTTAGTAGTTTTGTGAAAATAAAAATAGAATTTTTAGTACTATACGTGTTCTTATCGTTTTATTTTATCGCTATACCTATTTTATCATTACTTATTATAACAGTTTTACTGTATTTCATCGTCTACTCCTACAATAACTACTGGTTTGCAACATTTATTGGAAATTCGGAAAGTATTATCCTGTGTTGAAAATTCCGAAGAAATGTTAGGTTGTCTTAATAAAATTGAAAACTTTCTTGCTGAAACACATTGTCAGAACCTTAAACAATCAAAAATAGATCATTTTTTTAATAAACAATAATAAAATATGTATGTAATAATAATATTTTTTTAAATTAAATTCAGTAGCACAAAAATATAAGTATGTATGTATATTGTAATTATAATTAATTTATAAGTGTATTTCTCATTAAATTATGTTTAATTATAAAAAATAAACTCGATATTTCAACCACATCATTTTGTTTCATTCCCGCATAAGACGTTTTAGAGAGCTGGTCCCTTAAAGAGCGTCTTAAGCGAGTTTTACTGTATAATAATTTACATAATGATGAAAAATGTCAAGTCTTAATAAATTATATTTTTGGAATTATAACAAAATATAATTCAAATAATATTTTGTTGAAATTTGAATACGAAATGCTTAAACAATAAATTGTGCTTTTTTAGTTTAAAAATTTTTAGATTTCTATTGGAACAATTTACGAAAAATCCCCCTGAATTAAATTTTTAAGCTATAAAAATTAATTTGTAAATTATTGTTACTTTTAATAGTTATAAAATAAACTGTGATAAGCTTTACACATTTTTGACACGAAGAATAACATAGCTCAATCATATTATTACAATATCGGAGTATTAATAAACTAATAAAGGTACTTACTCTTATAAAATAATATTATATTATTATAACATTATTTATCGTTTATAAAATATAACACATTGTTATGATAATAAAATTTAAATAAAAATAACATTGTTTTGTGCTTATTACAAATACTATTTATAAGCTCTACCTAATATAATAACATGAATTTTGAAAACCTTTGATTGTTTAGAAATCGATCGATTCAAATATTTAAATTGTCCCGATGACACGTATATCATAATATACCTATGATAATAATGAATATATTATATACCTAAAATACTTTTGGTGACGTCGTATGCAGTATTGTTTTCGTGTAATAATAAATTAATAACCACGTGTCCACGTAGGTACCTACCTATGTAATACCTATATGATATATACTACGAACAGGAACAATATGGCGCTCGTATACCTATATATTATGTCGTGGTGTACAACGCTGGGTTGTTTTTGTACCTATTTAAATTACGGATTCCTATTAAAATAAAAGTCACGCAACTAGGGAGGCTCGCGCCTGCTAATAAAGCCAATGGGTCATGGTTAATATTTGAGAGCTTTTCACAGGGTGTCGCTCTGTGCGTTTCATGCGCCAGTGCGTGCGACTTTGCAGTTCGAGTGAAAAACCTAAAATCGTAGTGGCCAAGGTGTAGTGGCTTAGCTACTAGAACGGTACAGAGATCAGATTTGTACGCCCCAAAAACTGCGTATGGGGCGGTTGTTTAAACACCCGTACATAAAATCCTCACAATATGCACTGTATAAAACCCGTGATATTATGTATATTATATGAGCAACCATCTAGTAGTATTTTAAACGCGCTTCCGTTTTGAATGAAAAAGAAAAATACAATTTTTATCAGGATGGTTATTTGAATAACAATAAAATACATAAACGTGTCAAACGCATTACGATTCACCGATTCAAAAGTATATGAATTAGTTGGGCTTTTTAAATATTATATTTTTTACTTTAACGAAAATAATACACAGTAATGTTAGCGGCTGTAAAAAATTATAGTTGTTCACTGTGCTCCTTTATATGAGATGATATAAAAACATTACACAATATGGGTGCGTGGTAAAACCTGTTAAGTGTGTGTACGATTCACAAAATCCATGTGTCAAACTAAAATAATACGTTTATTCGTGTACTGAGATCCGACGTGTGTTTTAGACTTTGGTGTAACGTATATCTTGCGTATAATCTGGCGTAATAATTTTCAAATGTATACGATATGTTTGTGCGTGTGTGCACGCGCGCGTATTTACGATTCGTGTAAGTACACGTTCCTTTCGTACACGCTCGATTCGTTTTTTAAACATTTAATGTTTGTTCAGAATTTATCGACCTTTCAGTATTAACATACATCGACACATGATACGAGTATGTATAGACACTCGTCCGACGATCGAAATAAAGGTGGCGTGTAGCCGTGTAGGATATTATATATATTACATAATATAGGCGCAAGTGTTCTCGCATTTTATAAACAGCACAATCGGCTTACGTTTTATGCTTATAATTTATATATCAATATATTATGTGTAGGTATTGTATCCAAATGTTGTAGAACTGTGTATAGGTTATGTATAACCTTAGGTATAAATTGTTATGTAGTTATCTAAAACGAACTATGGTTGTATACTTATATAGTTTTAACCGAACAAAGTCCGGTTGAATGTTAAAAGTCACCCTCGTCCCGACGTTTACGTTTTAAATATTAAAGTAGGCTTACTACATGCAAATTATTAATAATCGATAGAAATTTAAAATCGTGGTGTACGAAAAATAGTGAATAGGGTAATATTATTATACATTACATAAATCACCAGACATTAGGATAAACGTCGAATTACCGATTTCAGAGGAAGGAAACGCCCTATGGGCACGTTGTGTAGTCAACAACAATACAGTCACTATGCCACGAAAACGTGTACTTATATATATTATTATATGATCTAAAATAATAAACCATACGAATATCCATGGCGACCAATATGGTTATTTGGTCTTGGTGCACGCGTTCGATGAAATGTTTCCTTTTTCGCTTAACGATTGTGATAATTATTAATTATACATATATATTTATATGCATATATATAAACATTTCAATCATAAAATTATTACATGACCACACCGCTGTGCCGTTCTCCCGTTACCTATCTTAAAACTTATAATACTATGGCCCGCAGCACTGAATTTTGATTTAAATTTTTTAACAAGGCGACCAAGCAACTGCGGGTATATCCGGGATTTTTCAATTAATGGGTTGAGGGAAATAAATTAAATTTAAATTACATACCGTATTACTAGAATGTATTTATTTTTTGTGATTCGACATTCATACGATAATTCGCGAGTTTCGTAACTTGTGGTATATGCGTGTGAGTTACGCACCTCGTCCTCGTGCACTCTTCGTTGATACCTGACTACCCGCGTTTACCGGAAAACAGTTGTCGGACATATGGTGTATCTCTAGTAATGATTGATAGATGGTAGATCATATTTCATGTTTGGCGATCATGATCTTACAGCCGCAAAAATATCATTCATGTTAATGCTGTAACATTATTACCCGCATTGCCGACGTTGAAACAGGTATGTTCTATTAAGGCACCTGCAGTATTAAACTGTGAGGAACTGAAACTACAGCACGGCCGCGGAGTCATGAAGTGGCGTATGAACGCCTATTATGTTGTCCGGCCCAAACATTATCGGTAGTTGACGCTATAGAAATAATAACCAGAAGCTAAGAGAAAACCGAACATTTAGACATCAGCAAGTTTAAATCCATAAAAAAAATTATAAGTACCATTGGTTGTAATTATGTTATATGTTACCATTTATAATCCCAAAATTTTAATTTTGTATTTTTGCAATCACAATTAATATTGTTACAACTCTTGAGTCGATACAGCAATTTATTCGTGAACAGAATAATATTACGTTGGCACCTATTCTCAAAAAATTAATATAGTCGGTTTTGGGGTGGTTTGTAAATTTCAAGTTTGCAATTACAAATGAGAATAAAAGTGCTGGAACAACTTTGAAGTATATATAGGACGTTTTTTTCGATAACTGGGGTGCTAATGTAACGATTACAACATTGGCAACCTCTTTCAAATCATTAGTTTGCTAATTACTTTATAGTTTTACAATATAACTTGTATTATAACTGTTTAATTCATTAAACATTTAATAGGTACCTACTACCTAATTTAACACCATGTTATTATTATAAATTACAATTGCGATAAATTGTAAAAAAATATGTAAATAGGTTTAAAAATTAAGTGTAATAGTATGAAATATATTTTATTAAGTCTTCTAGATTCAGATTTTTTTTTTTAATTTTAAATACATTTTTATTGAAAACTCAATTGGTGTAATTCTGGAATAATAATTTATTTTTATTTGTTATATACCTACACCCTTTTTGAGATTTAAGATAAGTTTCGTTACCATTAGTAGGTATAGTAATATGGTAAGATTGTAGGAATATACACCGAATAGGAACCTAGGAATTTATTATTATTTTTAAATTAAAACTCTGTAGGTATAATATTAAATTTATAAAATGAATATTAGGTAATTATTAAAATATTATTGATTGAAAAAAATTTAAATAATAATTATACTATACAATTCAATCACTAAGAAATTAAAACTGCTGTATGTAAGATCGTGTATAATTCATACGTCATATTTCACACGCATTGTTTGTCAAACTAATTAACTTAAACAAGTATACTAGATACCTTTTTGTTCACGTCTACTTTTTTTCACGAGTGTATCGATATTAATAGTGATCTAAACATTCTAAACAATCATATTAAGATATTCAATGGAATTATTATAAATTACGATCGCAATAAATTGTATTTATTGCATATCATATATCAGGATTTATGATTAAATATATGACGTATACATACATAATAATTTAGTCAAATAAATTAATTGTATTTTAAACTTTCCAGAAATTCGTCCTACACCCGCGACATTTAGACGCGTATAAATAAAATTACTTTTGGTCATACCTGCGTTTATTTCATAATGTCATGTCAACTAACTATATTATTATTATAATCACACCGGACTCCATGGTCATACGGTTCATAAATGGTACAGCCGATAATAGTTCTGACGTCAGAAGTTACTATACGAAATTAAAATAATTACCAGCACAATTATTTTTACACTGAATACGCGTAATATGTTATTAACATGTATGCGGTTGACCACTCTGATTGATGACGACCAACATAGCGCATTTTTATATCTTTTAATGACATCTAATAAATAAGCTTATTGTTTTTCATCGAATGAAAATAACGTCCTTTATAAATAGGTAAATATATAACTTATAAGTAAGCGAAAAATAGAGCCGCTGTATTACTAGGTAGGTTCTATACTACTGTGTGGCATCTGCACAGTGGGTCGGCTTTATGTTATATCACCCGGGCCGGTACAAAATAACCCGTCGTGGCGTCGTGTATTGTATATTGTTGAAATATATTTTTTGCTGTAGATATATAAGTGCTAATTACTAAATTAGATTTAATTTTATATAAATTTGATTCCCTGCGTGTCGTATTACATAAAATGTAAGTCTGTTCACAGGTCATAATCGTTATTCGATAATCGTTATAAATTAACAAATTCGCATACTATTACTTTAGGTACTTATGACCTATGACCTATATGTCATGTGATATTAATTAACTCATTAGACATGACACTATTTTTAAGATGTTTCTTTGTTGGAACAAACGCTGCGCTCTCCCATAGAATTTTAGACTTCATATTTACATAATAATGATAATGTGTTGATACCTTGGTTTGTCGATGAGTAAATTGTTGCTTAGGTGAAATTGTGTGATCTGGCTAGTCTGTACACTATATATATATAATCATAAATAATTAAATTATGTGTTATTTATGCAACTCACTAAAAATGTATAATGAGGTTTAGCCCCCCTCCGCCAAAAAAAAATTATAATGATAATTGATTATCCTATGTCTATGAACGGCATTATTTTTATGTTGCAACGTTGACAATGAACATTGTTGTGTCAGACGTCATTGACAATAATTTGCTTATTATTAAAAATTAAATCTTAAGTATAGAGTAATATTACCTTATGATCTAAATATAAAATATTATAAATAACTCCTTTCCTTAACTATAGACAATACACTACCTAAATTTAGTTTATATTAACTTTTTATTAATTAAAATGTATTATTAATAAAATCAGTGGTTCTATAAATTATATATGTTACAAATTATTTTCAATCACTACTCACTCAACTCAGTACACGAGATTGTATAAAATCAAATCTATTCTTTGTCCTCAATGCTAAATAATTTTAATATCTTGATTATATTTATCACTACATCAATTTAATTGGTACATAATGGAAAAAAATCTAATGAGTGGAGTGGAAAATTTTCACTTAAAAAACTCGTTTAAATTTGCCAGCTGTTGCCAATTATATAAAACAAAAAACAAAAAAAAATCATAAATCTATTACAAGTACCTATCTAAATATTTTTTTTTATAAATTTATATTATTTATATATTAAATAGTAATTTAAAATCTCTTGTCATAAATAATTTTTAGAAGCATTAGTACTACCAAAAAAATAAATTTTAGGTATCTAACAATAAATATAAAATGGAATTTAAGGGGAGTCAAACTTAAATTAAGCAATAAAAATACAAACATATTTTATACTTAAATGATAAATAACTACAAAATTAGGAAGTAAAATATTTTTGTGAACTAGGTGGTGGATATTCTGTACGTTAGTGGTCGATTTTTTTTTTGCAAAACGTTAGACTGATTGAGTCCTAGTTCGCTTCTATATTATAAATATATTACATACTATAATGGTTGTAGGATAGGCAATTTAACCCAAACAACTTTTTACAATTATTTAGATAAAATTTTTTTATATATAGGTAGCTGAAATATAATTTTGAATATGTATTTACAAAATACTAAAGCATGGGCAGTGTATTTATATATAATTATATACACTAATAAATCAAATTTAGTTAATTTTAGTTTTGAAGTTTAATTTAAAAGGAGTATAACTATTCATACTCAGTGGTGTTGTACATAACTTTTTGTATGATGGAGAGAAGGGTCAGTGGAAGAAACTTAAACTATCTATAAAAATTGACATTTTATAGTGATTATTATGCTCTTAGGTCTTAGGACTAAAAAAACTGTCTTCAGTGTAAATGAAAAAATAATTAGGTGAGCTGAAGCTCCCAAATTTAAAAGTTATAGGATATGCGTCATATTATAATATTTATACAGTTATTCATTTATCGTTTTACATACACTATCACAATATTGGTTGTAATGAATGCAATTATCGCGTCATTAAACTATCGTCGTGTGCTAGACAGTGGGTATGCAGACATGACAGCAATGAAAAATTGATTCTGAGGACGTAAATATGTATTTAATCAAAATAAACAAAATGCATTAAAAATAAATTTATTGTTAAGATATAAAATTTATAGTATCTGAGCAATATTTCAGAAACAACATGTTATTGGGAATAAAAAAAAATTTGTTATGTATAAAAGTCACAAAAATTATTTTTTTCTATTTTTAATGTCCGTATAGGTTTTTAAATATTTCGATTATAATTTTTTAAGAATCACCGACTAGGTTGTCTTCTATATTATTTACAGCGTATTCCATAATCCGTAGAGTTTTCTGTTTATTTAGTGTATAATTTATTTTTTGTAAACTAGAAAAAAGAGGGTGAAGGACGCCGAAATAATTCTTGTACTGGGCGCTAATAAAGATTGAGCCGGGCGCCGGTCCTGGCTGAAGTAATAAAACAGGTAATTAAGTTCTGATTAACTGTCTTCGAATTCGGATGGTATACACGGCTGAGGACCGAAAACGCCGAATTTATAAACTACTCTGTGATTTATACCAGGCGCGGATTCAAGGGGGGGCAAGGGGCCATGCCCCCCCCACGTAGACTCTGGTGAATTTTCTATTATATCTATTTTCGACAACTGATAAAATGCATTGTTTTGCCGATAGCGTTTCGGCCGTGTCCGTTTTTATCGGTCGCCGTCAAAAAGCAAATCTAATTTAATCGAATATCTGTTCTGTGATCATTTTTTAATATTTGTTACATTGTATTATTAATTATCATTAATTATATATTACGTATCATTATTAATTAAACCATTTATATTACTTATCTAATTATTTTATTTATTTTATTGTACTGATAAACTGGGATTTAAATAATAATATTTACTTATTAGCTTACATAGTATGTACAATGTTTTTATCGGACTTAGGCTAAAATTTCATTTAAAATAACCTTCCCCGTAAATATGTTCTAGATCCGCGCCTGATTTATACAATAATTTTGCATAATAATTATACCTTTATAATTTACGAGGCGGATAAACCGACGGGTACGTCTTGTAATTTGAAAACGCGATGTAAAGTCCTAGGTCCTAGCCTAAGATAATTGCAGGTATAGACACTGTCTGATATTAACCAAATCGAGCGACATTGGCCTTGAACAGGGTCCCGGGGGGGCATACGTTATCACTTAAATAAATAATATCAATATTATCGCTGAACAATATATTGTTGAAAATTAGTTAAAACTGTTGAAAGAACACTGAATAATAATAAAAATATGCAACTATTGCAATTTCAAATTTGCTCGTTTCTAGCAATGTTTGATTACATAAGACCCGCGAAAATCACGCGGGTAATGGATTGTTTCCGTTTTTAATGTTTTTATAATATCGTAACAAATGTCAAATAGGGATACATATTACCAACATCTAGTCAGATTACGGATACGGTTTTAACTTTTAAAACCCAATGCTTCATACCGTAGGGATACAGTAGACCACCCAGCTGATTGAGTGTCGTTTCAATATTGTTCTGTGATAATTGTAGAGTACCATAAGTCTTATGTTGGTCACATTGATAAATGATAACTTATCATACAAATATTTCGGCATATTTTGATTAAATACTTAATAGTTTAATAATATAATAATATATTGATATATAATATTTTTTAAATATACCATTAATTGACTATGTACATAAAATCGTAAGTTTGTTTAACTATTTACACATCACACTTCTCATTAACATAACTATTTTTTTACTTTTATGGTTTGCTTAATTTCCCGTTTATTCTTAATTCTTTTCACCTTTTTACGTATCAGTGCTTATGTGTATTTTTATAATTAAGGGTTATTAAAGAGTAAGAATTATATGATGAAATGTGCATAATATTATAATTTTAAGTCTTGTATTAACTAGGACCAGTATTTCGACTACCTAATTTGGCTGTGTAATAGTCGTTAAATGAACTCAAAACAGGTTAATTACATTTTTCAACATAACAATATAGTAAAATATCTTTATAAAAATTAATAAGCAACATACCTAATATTGTCCAATCTTTGAATTGCAAATATTGGTAAATTAATTAGATTAAAAGATTTTTGATGTTGATAGATATTTGTAAAGAAAGATTTTACTGTAATTATTTGTTTGCAAGGAATTTATGCTAATTTAAAAAAAATTCATATTTTATTATAATATGTTTAGTTAGATAAAGTAGAGTTTATAAATTTAAACCAGTTAAAACAAGTACAAAAATAAAAATAAAATAATATTTATTATCATATTTTTCACATCTATTTAGTACCATTCTTTTAAAATTATTAAAATATTTTTTTGAGTAAGTATAACTTATCCAACTTACTAATTATTGATAGTAAATATACCCATTATTAACATTTTTTTTTTAGAGATTTTACTAATAATAATATATGTAACTAAAATAAATTTTTAAACTATAAATTCTATATTAATAAATCATATTTACATAACTTTAAATGTTTTTAATTTTTCAAAGTACTGTTTTAAATTGGTAGTAAATTTTTTGATGGCTAATCTGAAATTTATTAGAGTTACTATAATAATATCGTTTAACATTAGTTTACCCATTAAATAATATATCAAAATCTTATTCTATTTTCTTGTTAGTGATTGGGTCAAAATTTGTGATTAATAGTAGTGTACTTGTAGATTAAGTATGTAGTTGATTACTTACTTTTTTTTCTCATTATTTTAATTTTCAATTAATTTAAGAAGATTTTCAATAGTTATCAATCATCATTTTTTGGACGATTTTTACCAAAAAAATATTGTAAAAAATCAACATAATTACCATACTAACTATTAACTTAAATTTAAGTCTTAGTTATTATTTTGTTCATTGGATAATCTGTTATAATACATTTTGATAAATAATGTTCTTAAATTGAAATTTCATGTTTACTGATAAAAATTTATTTTTTAATTTACTAACCACCTAAATTATTTATCAAATATTTTGTATAGCTTAAGGATATATTTTATTATAGGTTATATTTGAAACAGTAGCTGATCAATCAGACATAATTCCATTATGTCCTCATTTAAATTTATTTCTAAAACCTTTTGCACGGATCTTGATCACTGTTCAACTGGATGGCAAAAGCAAAACAACAATTTCCAATTGGCAAATCATGGAACGTTTAAAAGAATGGATAGATCCAGACAAGTTTTCTCATCTTTGTGTAGCAAAAACATCTTCGGAATTGATAAGGTTAGTAGATATTTTTAAAAATCATATTAATAATATTTATATTTTATTGATTTTATTTTAGGTTCGACGCAGAACTAGCTGACCGTTCACGATTGTCAACAGTATTATCCCGTTTGTGTGATAGACGAATAAAATTTCCTGGATTTTCTCATTTATTGACTGTGCGAGCTATTGAATCTAAACCAGATTTTCCTACTCGTCATAGTTGGGATTCATATTTTCGTGATAGCAAAGATATGAATGAACTAAAACCGGGTGAGCGTCCTGATACTTTGCACATTGAAAATCTACCTTTGGAGTGGTTAACTAAATCTGGAGAAAAATATCCTAATGAAAATATTCTAAAAAAAATTTTCAATGGATTTGGTGAAGTAGCCCGGGTTGATTTGCCTGCTGCTGACCCATCAAGAGTTATTCACGGAGTAGGAATCTGTGATGCATACATACAATTCAGAGACTATTCAGCTTTTGTGAAAGCAATGGATGCATTAAGAGGTCATAAATTGGCTTTTATCACGGATACAAAAGCACTAACAGCTAATATCAAAGTGGACTTTGATAAAACTAAACATATGACTTTAAGTGCGATAACAAAGAGACACGAGCGTCGTGATCGATTCTTGATGAGGAAAAAAGTGATGGAAGAAACAGAAAGACTAGAAAAAGTAAAAGAGTTAAAAAAACGAGAAGAAGAAAAGTAAGATATCTTTTAGTAATATTTAAATTTATTAAATTGTAATTTAGTTAAGTTAATAAATTAATAATATAAATATATTATTTATAAGCATTTATTTTTAATTTCATTTTTTAGTAAAAAAAAACTCTTTGAATTGGAAAAAAAAAATGAAAGGCGTAAATTACGAGAAGAAAAACGTAAAACTAAACGTATAAAGCGTTTGATTGATCGAGAAGCAGATGTAATGAATCAAAAAATTGCAACTGAAGAAAGACTTTTGTTAAAAACACAAAGAAAATTAGAAGCTATTCATTTACTGGGAGAATTATTTACAAGAATCAAAGTAAATTTACAATCTTTAGTATAATTTTTAATTTGTAGATTTATAATTTATTTTTGTATTTTAGTTGAAAATTAATTCTCAAAAGAACGAGGAAGAAAAATCTGAAAAAAATAATACCAATTCAAATGTAAATTATGAAATATAATATTATTAGTGCATTTTTAGTAAATTGTTTTAATTTTTAGAACGTTCAATGTAGAGATTTTGAGTCTACTTTCAAACAAAGAATGATTGAAAAATGGAAACCATTTCAGAACAAAATATTAAAAAGTAAATTTCCTCAATAATAAGGTTATGTACTAAGAAGTTAATATTTTGGTTTAAAGTTTGTATATAAACTAAATAATTTAAATAGTACTTAACAATTTATTAAATAAAGGTACAGTATTTGAAGTGTTGGGTAGTAATTGGTTATTGTAATAATGCCATTTTATTTGAAGTGTGACAATATTTTGTTACAATTTTTCCTAAAAAAAAAAAAAATTAGAAAAATAATAATAATATAAATGTATAACGGGTTTATATTATTTTAAATTAATATAAAAATAAATAAAAATGTTTACTTATACTGTACTTAATTGGAAATATACCTTTTATCTCTATGTTTGTTGATTGATATTTAATAAGAAATTAGAGAAAAATCCATGTACTGTTTTTTTTTTTTTTTTTTAATGTAAAAATAACAAATTTTGTTTATTGCAAAGTAAAGTAATTTCATTACATTTTCATTTGAATGAAAAGTAAAGTATCTTATCCTTAAAATTTATGTTGCTATACAGTAGAACCTCGATTATCCGTGATTCGATTATCCGTATTTGCGATTAACCGTGCCCACTCTTCAGAAAATTTATAAACATAATACTCGATATCGACAATCGTATTAATGACATTTTTGACGATAATAATATGAAGATAAGCAATATTGTACATCGATTATTATATTTCTAATTATAATTGAATCAAAATTTTTAAAATTTCATTATTATGAAATTGTACCTATGTTTTTCTAATTATAAATTATAATTAAATAAAAAATGTTATTATTATAAAAAGTCTTGATTAACCGTGATTTTCATTTATCCGTGTGACCGTCTCCCCATCATTACCCCGGATAATCGAGGTTCTACTGTATTATTATCTCCATATCTCCCTAATTTTACTTGATGTATTTATAAATTATTTAATTTTATTATAAAAAATATCATAACATTATAATTTTTGATACCTTTTCAACAAATTCATACTTATTAGAATTGAAATTATATTAAATTGAAAGAAAATCTATAAATAATTAATTATACTTCTAATAATACATGCTTTTGTGTACATACTGAATTACTTGTAACTAATAATACTTTGTGTTGTTATTGAATGTTCAAATTACAATATGACATTTTTGTATATTCCAACGTATATACCAAATTATCAAAATATAATTTATGTAATATCTATTTCAGTTATGATTTTTTTTTCAGATTCTACAAATAACGATACTGAAAATCGTAGTTCTAACAATGAGCAAAACAATCATAGCCAAGGCCGAGGCCGAGGAAATTGGCGAGGTGTTCGTGGCAAAGGGACACATCAATACATGGGTCGTGGAGCATACTTAATGCCACCCATGTTTGATCCAATGCAATTGATTAATTATGGACACAAATATCATAAGTATATTCAAAAACTTAATAAAAAAACAGATAATGACAGAAGTCGTAGCCGTAGTCAAAGCCGTAAACGAAAGCGTTCTTCATCTAGTAGAAGCTCTAGGAGTTATAGCCGTAGCCGAAGTCGAAATAAAAGTTATACTAGGTCAAGAAGTAGGAGTCGTACAAAAAAAAGCTATTCTAGAAGTAAAAGTCGTTCAAAAAGTAAGAGCCCTAAAAAGTCTCACAAGAGTCATTCAAAGAGTGAGAGTCAAATTAGAAGTATAAATAAAAGTTCAGAAAAAACAATAGAAAATAGTTCTAAACATAAACATAAGAAAAAGAGTAAAAATAAGAAGGCTAAAAAGTTAAAGAAATCTAAGAAATAATATTTTGAGTATAGCAATATCAAAAAGAAGAAACTTGTCATTATAATTTTAGATGTTTTATTTAAAAACCATTTGATCATGCTTCTGATTTTAAAGTAAACATAAACACATTTTTATTTTCTATTTTCTGTAAGATCTTGAAGCCAGTGCTGCCATTAAGTATTTATCTGAAGAGGTATAGTCAGATATTACATGTCCTTTTTCTAGGCATACTTATGTAAAATTTTGTCCTATGAATAATTATTATGATGTAATGTACCACAAATTGGTAACAAAATTACTTGAAGATGTTGCTGTAAATTATTTTTGATTTTTGTAATAATATTTCTAATATATTCAAAATTACATTAAAAAGTTTATTTTGTATTGTATTTATTATAAAAAAAATTAATTATACTTAAATATTTAATATTATGTTTTCATAAATTTACATAAATAATAATAATCTAATGAATAAAAGTAAATAAATAAACAAATAAATAAATAAATAAATAAATAAAATTAATTGTAGCCATTGTGCTATGTACAATAGAACATTTTAAACGTACAAAGCACCTCGTTGTACAAAAAAAAAAAAATTAAAATTATATTTATATTGTCTACTTGTATAATTATATCTATTCAAAAAAAAGTAATTAATAAATTATGTTTAGATAAAAGAAAAGAGTTGAGCAGCTTCATTACATTTTATTATTTTAATATTAAATAATAACAAATAATACAATGTATTTGCTAATTGAACTTTAATTTTATTCAACCGTTTTCAGTATAGATGACGAATAGTCTAAGACCGTTTACTTTTCAGTGAATCTTCTACTTGCACTGATTTGATAAACTGCATGGCTCTGCGCCAAGGGAATGGTGGCGACAATTGGCCTATAAAAACATTAAAAGCTAATGAGAACACCTTTACATTATAAGAATTGTTAAAGATGGTGAATTTGATGTTTCAGTCTTCATTATTAAATATTATAAATACCAATTTTTATTTTGTTATAAAAACTGGAAAGGCGCTTAAGACTTAAGTACGTTTTAAAAAATGTTGTAGCTTTAAAATAATTAAATGGAAATAGGTTGTAGCGAATGGGCCAGTAGAACACGAAAGATGTTTATCTGATGCCTATTTTGATTTAATTAAGGAGTTTGAATAAATAACAAAAAAAACTAAGGAAAATTTTCAAAATTTAGTGGAACTTAAGTTTTTGATATTGATGGACTGTGGAGAATGGGTAATTACTTACCCGAGTGTCAAGTAAAGGCTAAAGTGAGGTAGGGAAATTCTAAATACACTAACACTATATCGAACTTTGATTGAGTAGATAACTTACTTTCTGAAGACCTCCTGAAGTAGGAGTTTAACGATCGGGGGTTTCTTAGAGGCCTAGCCCGTCGCTTAGTTATCGGCGCTGGGCTAGAATGGAGAGGTGGCGCCAACGTAGTTTGATGACTTCCTCCGCCACCATTCTTTGTTACGCACATCATGCCATAAACTCTGATGCCAGGGACGCTGGCGTACGTCGGCTGGTCGTGACTCATCGGACCTTCTGTACAAAAAAACAATTTAATGTAAATAAGTTAATTTTAAAATTCATAAACAATAACAGTAGGTAAGTAAACGAGGAAAAAACCGGTAAATTAACATGTGTTACTATTGTTGGAATCCACTATTCAATAATACATATTATATTTGTGCATTTAGAGTTTTCAACCGAGAAATGTTTCAGTCCGGAAAGTAAAAATTAGAAAAATTACAGAAAAAAAGAAGCTGATAAAAAAAATATCTTTGCATTTCACGACGGACATCGTAGTTAGTGCTTACATTGAATTAAAAATATTTAATATGAGAAATCTCGCACCAAATTCGAATGTAGGTAGGTACTTAGTTCTTTTGTATTTTGTACATATGCCATATTACGAGTATATGTACATACAAAGTGACTTAAAAAACATACTTACACCCATTTTTTCTTCTCATATTATAATTACTCAAATTTTTATTTTCGGAATTTCTTAGTATATTTTTAATTATTTTTAACTTTTATACCATTTTGTATAAACATTTTTTTTTAAATGAGAGCCAATCTTTTACTATAAATTATAAATAATTGAATGATTTTTTTCTTATAAAATCTTTATGTATTTAAATCAAAATTTTAACGTATAATTGCTAATAGTTTTTAAAGTATATATGTAGGTACTAAGGATAATAGATAATTCTTAAAAATGTGATACCTATTGAATCTAATATTTATTATATTCAACAATTTTTAAAAATTCTAAAATGTTGATTAATTAGGTACCACCTGGCATCGATGTACTATTATTTTCAAATCATCATAGGCCTCATAAATAGAGTGAATCTTATTTGAAAAAAAAAGTTAGTACCGTTACATGATATTTCTTAAAAATTGGATAATAAATCTAAGTATGTATAAAATATGATCCATAAGTATGGTAAGTACTTATAATTTCTAAAAATCAGAATTTGAATAAATGTATTATTCAAAAAAAAAGTGTGGTGAACACGGCTGTGAATGATTTAAATAAATCACGTTAGTGAATATCTATTCATTTTGTCGTATATCTTACCCAGTAGACTGGTGTGAGGACATCTGCAGATGACCAGGTAATGCGACTTGCCGGTGCGGACGTTTTGTAGAGCCAATAACGACCAGTCCCTCGGTGAACGGCACGTCCTCATTTCGGCCACTGGTTCGCACGTCTTGACCAATGTGAGGATCTATACGGTGCACGTATAAAAAAAAAAAAAAACAATATTTAGTTAGGTAATATATTTTATTGTTCTGTATTATAATTCAATATTTATTAACATTGTTAATAATTAATATTGTCATAATTCATGTTTGATTATAATAATTTTTGGTGATAATAATTATGTATTTATGTGTAAGTAGTATATCGTCCCGCACTCTTACAGGCACAAACAACTTTATAGAATGAGGGAAAAATAAAATCAATATACCCTTATTTATAATATATATATATATTTATAAAAAACTGAAAGCAGTGAAAACGTACTGCCTATTACCTTATACATTTTTATTTTTATTTTGGCATCATCTTTCAGGGTATTCGTGGGGAATTCGTCAAAGACGCGCGACCGTGGTAACCTCGCTGTCGGTCAACGTGTTATATATGTCACTTGGGAGCGGGTATCTGTTATATTTTATTCCAGTCACTAGGTACTCAATTTTGTGAAAACGTTTTTTACTTCGTCCGGACCGTCTGATTCAAATTTCAAAACGATTTTAAATTTGCGAGTGTGCATGTACTATAAATGAATTACAGTGCTATAACAATAATACGGCGAAACTACGAGTCTTATCACTTTTGAGTTCCGGTTTGAATAAAACCGTTTTCGGACAATCAACGGAGTCATCTCAAGGTAAGAGATTAAGATTCACCACCAGTCACATATATAATATTTTTATTAACAGCAACAGTGCAACTGGTTTTATTGTCAGATACTACATAATAATTATAATATACCTGTATTTATGTGAATACATGGATAATTGATTAATAGAAACAAGAAGTGGGTAGTATTCGTAATAAAAATAAAGGTATATATTAAAGGGTTGTTTAATATGTGTTTGTGGCTAAGTAAAAACAATACAGACCGAGAGTCGAAGACCCTTAGCCTAGATGAGAATCTTGTAGGTAATCATTTTTAGTCAAAAAAGCATATTATAGTTTATAATTTGAAAAGCTGTACTCAAAATATTGGTACCTACCCAACTATCACTTGAGTGTATACTATAATACTATATTGTGTTATTACTTATTGCACGAGTATACTTCACAGTATTATTAGGCACACCGTGTATAAACTATTCTATATCCATTTTAAAATAATATGTAGGTACACAGTACACTGTTGAGTAATTTTAACTATGAAATGAATGCGAGAACGCGGTCATTAAATTATTATTTTTTACGTATAAAATAAAAAATTTGATTTTGTCAAAAAGAGATTTTGCGTAAAAATTTTAGTTTGTATATAATAATTTTTCCCAATTACATACTGAGAATTTTTTTATTTTTGACCCTAAATTACCAACTAAAAAGTGCAAGCATTTTTTCTGCTCCAAACAATGAAAAGTGATGAAAGACAAAAAAAAGCAACACACACATTGTAAAATCAATATATTAACGCTATGTTCAGAATTTACAACATTGAACATAGGTAGGTAATTTAATAACTATTTATATGAGGCTCACTGATGCATTATTTATAGATAATATATATTAAGAATTTTATCTTTAAAAACCATGTGCTGGCTCCGATTTATCAATTCATGAGATCATTGCAATTTAAAGTGTTGGGTTCCTAAATCATTGAATAAAATTGTATTGATTAAAATATTATTATTTAATATACAAGAATACTATATTATATACATTATTAAATACCTACGTTCAGCCAATTGCACATCCCTGATATATACAAATGTAGAATATAAATCTTTAAAAAAAAATAGCAAATACGGCCAATGAGGGGGGGGGAGGCATGGCTCCTGTATGCCTTCTGGACATGCCACTGTCTAAGTTTGATAATGCAATATTTATATTTTAATTACAGTAACTAAAAAGAATAAATATTTATTTTTTAAAACAATCTATATTTTTGATTTTAATATATTTTTATAAAACAATATTTTTTAATTCGAATTATATTGAAGTATTAATAGATATTTTTTCTCTTTCTGTTTTAAAAACTTGTCAATAATATTGTCGAAACTGAGGATTTCTGAGTAAAAAAATGTAGTTACAAATACAACTAATTTTGTTTGTCTGTTGTCGGTGAGCCCTACTTTCGAGTGGGCTCAGTGTAAATGTTTTACACGTCCTTGCATAAACATGACTTTAACCATATAATGGTATAAATAATTACCTATAGGTTTAGATGTTTAATAATATTTGGTTGCCAATGTATAAAATTTTTAGCATAGTTTTAGACGTTTATTTTTAGTTTTCATAGAGTTGTATTTATTCTTGACTAAAAATTAAGAAACATACCAAAAATCTGGAATGTCCATGTTTATGTTTACGCCAAAATTGAAGTGATTTTTCTGCGTTAAATGTTTTGTGGCTCTTTATTTAACTTCAATTACTCCAACTTATTTTGGTTTTTGAGATTATATTTTAATTTAGACTACATATTTTAAATAACTGCTAGGTATATGTTTTTGTTTTTAACGAACCAACAAAGTAATCCGCATTGATAATTTAAAGAAAAAAACAAAAATTCTATTGTAATTCGTCATGTATGAATGAACTTAACTATCAGAAAATAAGATATAATATACACGAGTGTATTTTTGATGTTATTATAGAGATTATCCAAATCATTTCTGTTATATAGCATACATAATTCTCAATATATGATATTACTATAACATGTATTGATTTTTTTTCTTTAAATATAAAATAAATATGGAAAAACAAAGTTTTGTATAGCTTGTTTATCATAGGTATAATACAATAATGATATATTTTTTCTATTTTGAATTAGGAACGTGAATTATATTGTCGAGCCTAGTTATGAAATATTATTTAAATTGCCACAATCATGGTAAACGATTATTTCATGTTCGATTTTTAAATTAAATTTGTCACGATTCTCTCATCAATGAATAAATTATTTTTAGTTAGAGGTACATTCTACATAAAATTTTATATTGGTTTAACTCTAACTATTTAGTTTTAAGGAATTTGTCATTTATAAAATCTCAAAACTGACATATAATTTTAAGTCTGAATAAGTTTAATAATATGCTTATTCTTTTTTTTTTTTTTTTTTTTTTTATTGAACTTAAGCCCGGCAACTAGGGCCATTAGCTGTTTGTAGGGGTTATGAATTATGGTAAGGGGTAAGGTTGGTACGGTAGGTTGTATTTTTACGATTGTTACGGTTGATAGCAAACACGTGTATGTGTGGCAAGGTTTTTAACCACTATGATCCCGAGTGGTCACCCATCCGGGAACTAGTAGCTATGGCCGTTACTTACTCTCAGTCGCATTCCGCGACTGATAGCAGACAACGCGCCACACCAAGCCACTAATGCTTATTCTTATTTGTTCAGGAAATTTAAATACTTTTATCAATTGTTATTACTTATTATCAATCAAATAGATGAATATACAAGTAAACGTATAAATCTTTAAAACTTAAAACCTAATTATTGGATTAAAAAATTATGATAATAGCAGAAAATTCTTTATACCTATATACTGTTTCATATTGAAGTGTTTAATGTAGGATTATTTTTTATTAATATTAGCATTGATTATATTTAACGTTAATAATCAATACTAATAGTGAATTAGAATTCAACGATTTTAAATCTTTCAAACTTATTCTCAATATCTATGAATATTTGCAGTGTTAAAAGTATAAATTTGTTTATTTTTTTTATTCATCTTAACATCTTGCTAACTTTTTGCTTTTTGTTATTTATGTTCTCTTTAACTTCTCTAATACGGTTGGTTAAATTGTATTTTTTATCAAGTTACATTAATTTTTTAGTTGAATGTAAGTTTATAATATTTATAATGTATTTAAGATGACGTTATTAAATTAACGGTGTATAATGATAAGTTATTTACTATGCAAAGATAAAATCAAACCACGATCGTTATCAGATTGTTTGAATTTAAATTATCTCTTTATTGTAATATTTTATATTTAAATAGGTAGGCGAATTTGTTTATACTGTATAAGTTTAAATTATAATTATATTACACATCGAATGAGTAGCAAAAACAAGGTATTATTGTTAAAAACCATAGTGTATAATATGATGTGTCTATTGTGGATATATTTTCTCTATTTTATATATACTCAAATATTATTAAAAGATAATATGCAAATATAGTATCTCATTGAAAATTATTTTTAAATATAAATTTATTGTATCTATTTTTTTTAAATATAAGATTAAAACATTCAAAATTGAATAGATTTAAAACAATTTAAATTACATTTAATGAAACTTAATAAATATTTGAATTATAGTAACAGATTTTATAAACATTACATTGTTGGTTTAATAATAGCATACGATTAATTAAAAAGGTAATTGACAAATAATGATTTATTATTAAAAAATGAATTATGCTTGAATTATAAGAAGATTAATTGTTTATCTAATTTACAGTTATTTGTATAAATATATAATAATTGACATCATAGTGTTAACAAATTTTGAGATTTTTAGATACCTAGATACATAATTTCATTAAAAATGAATTAATAAAACTGCATTTTTATATATTTATATTATGTATAAAATACTTTGGTTATTATTATTATTCTTATTATACTGTAGGCAATACTTATGACTATAACTGTTTTCTTTTTCTTTTTATTTATTTCAAACTTTATAACGACTACCTATAGTGGCTATAATTATTATTCCATAACTTAATGAATTTTTATTTATTCATACAAGTTATAAGTTAATGATAGTTGATTTAAGATTTATTATAAGTGTACCTGTTATGCATACGATTTATCTAAAAAGTAAAATGGGATTGTTCTTTTTTAAAGTATTATACTCGTATATCCTCTTATCCTGTTAAACTTTAAATCGGACGCAAGGTATGAGCACCAAGGTATGAGGTATAAAACAAAAACCCGTACATGAAAAAATTATTTTTCAGTTAGCATTGAGCTATTATTAAAACTAAAGTTAATAATTGTAATTTATAAGCATCAGTGTTTGTATAATAAGTGTCGAGTGATGACGGATCAATCGCTCAAAGTGACTATTATTAATCCTCATTCCTCACAAAGAGTCTTTATCATATATGATAGGAAAACATTACTTTCAAAGTAAAATTAAAAATATAAAAATCACTAAATAAATATTTAAAGTTCTTTTTTTGAAAATTGACCCAAAAAACTTTCTTTTTTTTACGAATATGATCACCATAATTTACTATATGATCTACGTTATAGACATTAGACATTGTAAACATTTATATGTATAGATTAGTAAATTATAACTACAACGGTTAAATATACAACTAATAATAATTACATCTAAAAACAGACAGATGTCATAAAAAAGACAAAAATTAAATAAGTAATTTGTGTTGATTTTTAGTAGTATAATGAAATGTTTACAATGGCGTATTTATGTTTTCTCAATAGTTTTTCATGGCTAGATTAGAATCAAATACAAAAATATAGCATGGTGTATTATGCTTGTGCATAGATGTATGTTTTCGTAGAACTATAAGAACAAAAGGAATTTCGTGTACTTAAGCGTATAACCGTTTGTTGCGGGTGAGTAAAAGTTCTAGTCGAATGGTCGTGTTAATAGCGACCAACGTGTCTGGGTCGAGGCAGTGGCGACGCCACCGTTGCGGATGTTATACCATTTTCACCTTTTTGGCGGCAATATAACAAGATTTATGGTCTTGAATAACGTTGGCGTGTGAGTATACAACGTTTAATGTACCTATGTATACATATAGTAATAATAATAATAAATATATAAATAAATAATAATAATAATAATAATAACGCGTACACGACTATTCGTGACGACCCGTGCGGCGGCAACGAGCGTTTGCGTGTATTATTATATGTGTTTTTATATATATATATATAGCGCGTATCTAGAGTGGTCTACTACTCCTTCGATCGCCACTGAAAGACTATAATACGTATAATACAGTGGACTAAATAATAGTATAAATATAATAATATTATACCGGGTTGAGGTTAGGAGGCACTACTCGGCCCGCGTTTAGGTTCGGCCGACTACGATAAAAAATGGTCTGTATTCAGGGAAACGTTTGCATCACATGTGGTCGCACCCGAGTATTAGCAATTCAAATGGTCGCGGGGGTGGAGGTAGTGTGTGGAATAAGTGGGTCGTAGCCTGGCGCGATGGAAAAAAACGGTACTCTCGCGGGCTTTTTTTTTTTTGCGTATTTTTTTTTTTTTTACCTCACTATCTGCACGAGACCGAAATTGCACGATTTCATGACATTTTTTGCACCATACCTAATGCGTGTACCGTGTACGTATGGTAAAGCAACCGCGGATGTACGCGTGCGCGTATATCGCCGTTTATTACGCGGAACTATTTTTAATGCTGTTTTTTAAAGTGTATTTTAATAATAAATAAATGTATTTTATTAAATAGTTTATCGCTGTGAGCATAAAACAAAGAGTTTCTATTTTCTATTTATTTATTTTTTGGTATAGTTATTATTTTTCAACATAGGAAACATTATTAACACAAATATGGTTTAGATGTATAGATAAAAGGTAGATATTTATCTATAAAGATATGAGCCAAAATAACATACTCTAATGTTATTTAATAAAACAAATTTGTGTCGAAATTATAAATTTACGTACATTAATCATATATTATTTGTAAATTTTTTATTGCCTAACCTAGTTTAATATAAATTATATACTACATATTAATCTACAGTAAATAAATATATAAATATTTTAAAAGATTTAAATATCAAATAAATAAATGAAAAATTAATCAGTTTTAATTATAAAGTGTTGTCAGTATTGCAGGGATTTTGCGTATTTCATATTTATTTTAATAGGTCTTAAAAAAAAAAAAAAAAATGAACCAAAATATTCAATTTTTTTTTGTATTTTTACAAAATGTAATTTAAGCGTTAAATTTTGGCTATTATTATATCATATAAATGATACTAAATTCAAAATAAAAATGCTTGTTATATATTATAATAACAAGCATGATATATTATATCAAAAAGCACCTATATTTAAGTTATTAAGATTGTTTTAAATGAACACTTTATGAGTAGGTATAATATAATTTTTTTACTATGCACATGCCATGTATTACCTATGTGAAATGTGAATATTGAATTTTTTTTTTTTCGTAAGTATGTAGAAACAAACATGATTTTTTCGAAAAGTACTGTAATTCTATTGTGCGAATACTTAAAAAAAATATATATCTTTAACTTGTTTTATCTTGACAGTTTGACTATACAGTAGGCACTATCTAGACACAAGACACATTTACAATATATACATATTGTTATTCATTGCGCATAATATGTGTACCCTAAAAAAATTAAATATTTAGTTTTGTTTTGTTGCCGCTCATCTTATTTGAAAATTGAACAAATTATTTAATAATATTTACTTCTTTGTTTTTTTTTTTTATATTACATTCAAAATATATAAATGATAAGTTGGTCAAGATTCAGAAAAATTTTTGATATGCCTGCCAACGTATTACAGGTAATTGAAAGACTATAAAGTCATAACCATTTTTTTACTATTTAATGCCTATATAATATAATTATTGACATGATACACGTTATGGTAGTATAGTAAACTATAGGCTCAAAATAGAAATGCGAAGTATTCTTTTATTTTATTTATTTTTTTTCTCATCATATATATAATTAATTTTCGTGCCTTGTGCCTCTTCACTGATGTGCATATTTTATAAGTCGTATTGAAATATAGTATTTTTCTAGGTCGTACATGTATATATATATTTTATAACACAAATAATTTATTCAGATACATACAATTAATATTATATCTATATGTATTTTAGAATTTATAAATTTATGTACATAAAATACATGTTTTAAAAATATTCAAGCACAACTATAGGATTTTGAGAACGTGTGTTTTGATTTGTTCATTTCTATTTTAACTATATGATTATTAATGTTGTATTAAAACAATATATAATAAATTATTATTATTATAAATAAATAAGTAGTTAGGCATATTATTATAGAATATAGATCAATACTTTAATAGTAGATTAAAAAAATAAGTTCAAGACGGGGCTAATGTGGTAGGACGCTCATAATATAATGTGTATTTTAAAATAAGTCTGTATAATAAAACCACGAATGTAAGAGAACTTAATGCATGTTTATAACATTTAAGGTACATTTAGGATTTAGCTTAGCTTTTGTTCTTTTTGTAAACCTATATATATAATATTTTATAACATTACTTTTATAAGTTTAAAAAATTGTTTTATAGGTAATTATATGTTGGTAAATTTTAGGTGTATATAATCCCAATAAAATACAATCTATTTTTACTCACTTTGCCGGTTGTGTCCGTGGACAGTTCTGTAGTGTGTAGGTCGTCAGCGTTTAAAGATGCAGAGCACGGCTCTTTGTACCTGGATGGACAGGCGCATAGTGGTTGCGTGTAATTGAGTCTTACATATACGGCATTACACACCTGTAAAAAAAACGTATTACTTGAAAACTTGATTTTTACAACACTAATATAATATAATATACTTAATATTATATTTTTTTTGTTAAAATTAGTACTTAAATTAGCCTTTTTACTCTTAAATTAAAATTAGAACGTTGCAAATATAAGTAGTTAGTAGGTTATAGTTATTACATGTTTGCATTAATATACATTTTTAAATAATTGCGGGAATAGAAAAATTGATTTTTAATATTTGATTTTAAAAATTAAATAACTATTTGATGCAGTAGGTAGCAACTAAAATAATTTAGACAGTAAACAGACATTTGATTCCAATAGATTGCATACAATACTGCTAGTATCTAAATAATTAATGTAAAAAAATTGTAACTAATTAAACTAAATCATTTTTTATAAGTTAGATAATATATGTTAAATATAACAAAATTTAACTTAAAAACTGTGGTTATTTATCATAAACTTAATATACATTTCAAGTACAAAAATATCTAATAATATACCTGTTGAACTGCACACTCGGGCAGTAGATATATGTGTTGATTGTGTGGATAATAGTGGTATTTTGTTGGTTTTAATCCTTGGTTAGGTGTTGCTGATTTATTCGATTCCTGCTAAAACAATATAACATTAATATAATCTTATTATAGTCTATAATTATTATTATTAGGGCAAAAAAGTTTCGTATGAAAAAATTTAACAGATTGTATTGAACATAATATATATATATACATACATATTATTATTTTTGTTTGATATTGACGCAATAATTTATTTTTAATACATAAATAATTAATTATTAGATGAAAACTACTTATTAAAAGAGTATATTTATATATAGATTTAATTATTTATATTTCACATTACGAATGTGCTTGCATTTTAAAAGTTAAAACTATGATACGAATACTTATATGTTCATTTTTTTATTTTTTGTTACATTTTATGCTACGTAAAAAATACATTTTTATCATTCTAGAAGCAATAAATTATTATTGTTTAATATTTATTATAATATTATAAGTATATAATCAGTTATGTTTTTGGCGAATTTTATAATATAATTTAGATAATTAAGACGGACAAGTATGATAATATTTTATACCTGTAAACATCATACGTTCTTTGTATTTATAATATAACCACTTTCGCTACTGATAGGTTTTGGAACCTAATACTTTACAATCAAATGGACACTCGACTCGCACCTCTTGATAATCTAGGACAATATCTTAAAAATCCTACCAATTATAATGCCAATACTCAATTACACCTGTCCTTATTAGATCCGTTTTCTGATTCGACTATTCATTCGACATTTTAACACTAGCGAACAATATTGCCCCTGGAGTATACCGCTATGGCCCAGTTATGTGGGCGGCACCTGAAGCCTAAACGTATAGTGTCATTGTCTGTGAACATAGAAACTTGTTGGACATGCCGGAAATATGATACAGTAATTTCTATTCAGTAATGATCTGACAAATTTGTGTTTATTTGTATACAATAATACTATTATATAGGATTATAAACAAATAGTCACGTGGCATACATCGTTTTCTTGAATACCATTTTTTAATGGTGATTTATCTTTATTTTCTTACACAAATAGTAGTATTGGTATACAATATTCTTATATTAGTATTAAAACATCACTGTGACACACTTGAACTTCTTCATTAGGTACACAATTAGTTTCGGTCAATGGTAATTTTCTAATGATGGGTTGATTGACAGGTATTTTGATTTTCAGCATTATATTTAAATTGCTCAATGACGAAAGTAATTTTATCATCGTACGTATATTCATTGGACGGTTGTTGTTATTATGAATTTATTATTATTATTTTTTTATTTAAGTTTCTGTAATATATTATGACATTATGTTAATAATGATTAAAGTTTTATAGGTATATGTATGAAAAAATGACATTTTGTCCTGAATTTGTTTGAATTCCATTGAAACTTCTTTATTATTAGCAAGATGACTAATAAAATTACGATAAATACATTAATACGTATTAATATTATATTTTTGAAATATATATAATGTGTATGTGTATGTTTTGCTATTTGAGGATTTGATAATATATTTTATCTTTGAACTTCAAATTTCTTAATTTATTCTTCACTGATGTAAAAAAGACTTTTTTATCTAATACGTAGAATCACGTATGTATATTGAATATTGTATCTGCATTTGAGTAGTATTATTTTTTTATTCGTCTAATTCCGTTAACTTGTGGAATTTATCACATTAAATGAATTTTCAACAATTCTCTCTGCAGCGACATAAGATTCTATAGCACTTCTAATTCACGTGAAATTATCATGCCATCGTGTGAAATTTTTTTTTTAAATCCAGTAGGTGTGTAAGAATTTTGAATTGTTATAAAACGACTACAGCATAAAAACTAATACTACTAAACGGTAATTTAATACTGTATCTCAGCGCCTATGTTTTGCAATTCATATTCCATTGATCAAATCAATCGACAGAATTTATTTTAATCCATTCACAGTACGTTTTTTTTTTCAACAAAGTTTAATTACTTTAATTAATGAAGAGATTAACGCGCTTTAGAATTTATTTTTATGTACAAATAATGAATTATTATGTTTATAAATAATTATTTAAACAAAAATATAAAAAATAGGTATTTGGTATCATTATGTTTAGATATGCAATATTGATACAAAATCAGGAAAGCAGTAGGTACGGTTCTATTGTACATTGAGTGTAGAGTGGGTCACAATTACAGGTGTTAAATTTGAATTCAACGATATATCATTGTATAAGTAAAACGATTTTAAGCGGAAATGGATTATTTGTCTATATTACCAAGTACATTTCATAATATGTTTTTTGAAATAGCTATTTAATTCATTTATTCAAGTTCTATTATTATAGTAGGTTGAAAGAATTAACCTCGGTAAATAAATAGGGGGGGGGAGCGTAAATTTCTCAGCATATTTTTAATCAAATTTCCACCAACGGGTGCCTATAAAGTATACTAAGCATAATTCTATGTATTATTTTTATAATAAATAAAAAAAAATAAAAAATAAGCTTATAGTTTCACTTAAACGTTCAAAATATTAAATGATTTTTTGCAATATTTCTCATTGTACTTTTATGTTATTTTGATTTGTTGATAGTTAAACTTATGATAAAGATTTGTAACTTGATTTTTAAAGTGATATAATATGTAATATACATAACATATAGAAATTATTCGAGGAGAACCACTAATTTGTGACTGCCTCTTTCCTGATTTGGATCTTCTTTCTGAATTTTATTATATTTTCTTTAATATTTGTATATTATATATATATATTTATAATTTACTGTATATAGTTATAAGTAATAACTTTTATACTATGGCTTATTATTATTATTATTTTTAATCAATATATAGTATGTTGGAACTAATAATAAATTTACTAGGTTATTATAATAGTATATAAAAAATATATAATATATAAAAGTATACATATGTATTAAATAATTATCAGTCATATTATTTTAATTTTATATGTGCATGTGAATAGTACATGAATATAATATAATATTGGCATATAGACTATAATTTATTATAAAAGAATTAGTTTTTTTTATGTATTTATGTAGTGTAAATATTATAGATTAATGACCCAGTTAGATGGAGTCTATTACGTTTTTTCATTCATCCTAGTAAAGAGTATAGTTTAAAAAAAAAATAAGATTTTTTTTATCACATTATATTTAGTGTATTTGATATTTAAAGACAGTTTTAATTATTTTCAATATTAATTCACGAATTATAATAATATATATATATCTTAAAAAAATAAAATTAATAAATTATATTTTTTTAGTACCTAACATAATAGTTATTTAACATTTTGATGGTAATAGTTACATCAGTAGTATGGCGAATTGAAAATTTTTTAAAGGCAAAAAAAATATATGTCAAAGATCCACACACCACTATAGATGCAAAAAATAGTGGGGTATTAAAACATAAATTGATATAATTAATGCGTAATAATTTAATACAACTAATTATATTTTAAATCACTATTGACTACCGATTGAGCATAATATTACATTTATAATTAGAGGACCACTAACCACCCCATATTTAAATAAAATTTCAGATGTGATTGTCTTTAAAATTATTGTTTGCCATGCCTTTGTGTTATTTAAAAAGATAACAAGTGTATTAAAATTGTTTGTTTTACTTTAAATTTTTAGTTTTTTGGGGTTTTCTACACAAAATATTGAACTACACCATACCATTATAATATAAATATATTATAGTATTTTTGACTTTTCTATGAATTCCAATCGAAATCTTTTAATTAAAGAATATTCAAAATAATGTCCCAGATACAAGACAATATTTTTTACATCACCGTAAAACCCAAAAATCGATTTCTTTGTGTTGGAATGTTATTGACCAGTATCTACTCATAGAAGCCCACACGTACGAAAACTTTCCAGAATCTTTGTAATTGCTAGACCGTATAATTAGGTCGGTTAAGTAATTAAAACAGATAGTTTTCGCTTTCGCACGATGCAGCAACTATATAGATAGACGTAGTTTGCTGCAGAAAATCTAATCGAAGAAACCAATTGCTAATTTAGTTTGTTGTTTTTTTAAAATCACCACTTCATTTTTCTGTTCCTCGTGCATTGTTTTCGACCAAATAGAAATTGCATTGATTAGTTGAAGGCGTACGCGACCGTTACACATGGGTTAATGGATTTCATGGAATTGGAGATCTCTCGCGTGCCGTTTCGTTTGTTGTAGGTTATTCTTTAATATTAAGTATTTATACAAATATACATATTTGTATGCATCTATTATTGGTGATGTAGCGGCTACTATACAAACTATTTGAAGTAGTAAAAAATAATATAAAAAAATACACCAAACTAAATGAAATAAATAAAACTGTAAATAGAATCGAATAAGATGTTTTTATATTTTACGGTTGTTATTATGAATTGTAACGGAATGTTTATGTAATTTCACATAGGTATTCTTTAAATTAACGTAATTTCGCTTGAAACGGAAGACAAGTATAAATGTATATTATATTACATATTGTACTATTGTAAACTGTTCTATAAATACCATATTTAACATTTCAAACTTAAAAATTTGATATATTTCATGAAAGTAAATAAGATATACCTACGCTACTTAGTACTTACTATAAATTTATATACACATTTTAGATTCTTAAAACAACTTTTAAAGCAATGATTTTTAAATATAGATGCTATAGATTTTGAATGTAGTGGTTTACTTTTTAATTTTAATATTTAGTTGTACTTATTGAGTAAAGTTGATGTGAAATATAGATTTAAAGATGAATATTAAAATACAGGATCATGATCAGTGTTATCTTTTTTTATTATTTATTATTACTTACTATAATTATTTTTATGACATTGCTATTAATTTGTTTAACTAAAATGTCAATTCAGATGTTAAACTATAGTTATTTATGATTTAAAATAAAAATTTAGTTTATTTATTATAGTAGGTAATTAGATTTTTAGAATCAATATAATAAAATAAGTTCGAACCAACATGGACAACAATAGTAAAAGTACTCTCGATTTGTTTAAAAATTCGTGTACAGTTGAATTTAGTAAATCAAAGTTCTCTAAACTAAAATTATTTAGAACATGACTAAATGTGTCAATATAATAGGCAGTCATTCTCATGAAGGTATACTGTAGATAAACTGCATATATATATATATGCCTTACAAAATCTAATACATCAGTGAACAATAGTGTACACTATTATCTTTTATAAAACTTAGTTATAGTTGGTGTTATATATTACAAAGTAAAAGTAGATATAAACGAAATATTATACTGTGAATAGTAAGACCTCGATAGGGTTGGTCAAATAAATAAGAGTTAACTTAATAAAATAATAACTAATAAGTCATAATACAATTATTTATTTTGACAATGCTATAATCAATACAATATTATTACTTGTAAATTATTTATAATATTTTGTATTTGTTAGTTAAAATATAATAAAATAGTTTAGTCTTTAGCACTTAATTTTGAGTAAAAATGAGCTTATATAATTTATATTATTAGCAATTGAATTCCTCTTAGTTAAATTCGTTAAAAAGTATGTACCTAACCTATGTAAGTAATGTATTGTTCAAAATGCCAGAAAATAGGATTATGAAATTCATAATTTCTTTTGTCGTATGTTCTGATTCGTATAATATTTATAATTTAATTTATATATATATATATAGGATTTCTCTTTAGCAGTTCATATACTAGTGGATTTATTTTCATTTCAATATGATTATAATTATGTATTATATGATGTTGAAATATACATAGTAGATGTTCATAATTTCTAACTATTTCTAAGTTATCGGATTGAAATACAATACTAGAAATCTGTATTAGCAATATAAAATAAAATAGATACTTGATATTGGAATACTTCCAACAGCTTATTATGTAAATATTGTTGCATTTATAAATCAATTTTCATTTTAAATTAGAATACAAAAGATTCATGATATTTTTGTTTGAAATATTGATCATGATATGTGTTTATTATAAAATAAAATATAAATATGTATTTTAGTACGTACAAAGCAAAAATAAACATAAAAATAGTTTAACAAACATCAAATTTAAAAGTATTTCTAGTTTTATTGGTGATGGGAGTACACAGCTACACTGAGTAATAATTAATCATTTTGATTTAGGGTTTGAATTAGTCATAACTTAATAAGGTAATTAAGTTATTATCGGTGTCAAATCATCAAAACATATGACCATTTGTGACTTTGAAATTGTTTGTCAGCTCACCAAGGCCGTAAACTTAAAAAAAAATCTAAATCGTTTTGGAAACGGTAACTTGCAGCCCTAATGACATTTGTCATCATCGTCATCATCACACACATACACCCAAGTATGCATATATACAAATAAATAAGTTCCGCAGCCTTATCAGGGGCATCGTCACGGTGGCGGTGCAAAACCCGTTGCTCCAGGGGAATGTCGCACCGGCCACTGTGGATAATATACGCCATGACAGTGGCGACCGTGTGTGTCATGGGACATTGCACACGAGTACACGACTGTGTACAGATTACCTATCAGCTATTCGATGCAGATCAATTGCATTTGTTCCGGGATTATTATCGAGCACATTATGTAATAAATGTGCGCGTACGCGTCGCGTATTGTTTGGTATTAATGTTTTATTATGAAGTGTTTACACGAAAACGCGTAGTGGATCAACTACATCAATATATTCATTTTGCACCATTAACTCAGGCGATCGGCCAAATCGAATTTAGAAATAAAGTTGATACACAGTGATCAAACAGAAACGGAAGCGGGGTCAGGGGCCGGAAATACGAGTTTGTTGAAGTGGACGGCGTGAAGGAGTTAAATATTTTTATATTATTATTATAAGCGTTGCACGTGAACACACGCGCTAGTCCTGGCCGAAAGAAAAAAAAGCGAAATTGCAATTCGCAATATATAAATAGGGACTCACGCCCACGATCGATATTATTGTGTTTATAATAATGTGTATACGCATAGTTCTTTGCCGTCCACGATAAATAATTTAAGTTTATGGTCATACGAGAATATACATATGTGTGAGCAAAAGGATTGTAAAATCACAATCGCTGTTTTGTTCAATGTATTCAAACCGCAAGTGACCCAGTTATGTCCACGTTAAAAGAGAATTAAACGAAAGGCAAGCAGGCGGACGTGTATGTGCGTGCATTGATCGGTTAAATAGATTGGGCGTATTAACATTTTTGTTGTACCTACTCTTTAAATTGACAATTTTTATCGATTCATTGTTTGTGAACGTATTTTCAAAGTGGGCGTTATGTTTCGTACAAGAAGAGTAAATTGTCTCATAACAGCATATTATCCATTAAATGTACTTGGCAAAACTAACAATAATGTTCCGCTTAACTTATTAGTTATTTGTCACTCATAAGGCTAATTATATCATAGCAAATGAAAACACTATATCATGTAGAGTATATACCTACGAATAATGATTTAAGTCATTTTCTAAGATAAAATTATTGAAAATAACGTGTATGCATTTGTTTTATTTAATTAAAAAGTAGGGTTTAGAATATGATGGAACATATAAAGGTATCGAACATTCTACATCATACGAGTACTGAGTCCCATATAGTCACTTTACAATAATTGAGCATTAATAAAAATGATAATAAGTATTTAGGTAAAATAATCGATTATTTAAATTGTAATTAAGCAAGTTTTTAGTTAAAATAATATTTAGAACAATAATATTATCAATTTTGTGAAATTTAACGATTTGAGTCAGTATGATAAAAATATTTTAATCGCACTACTGTATATTTAACTGCATACAACAATTTAAAATTCCTTATTTGATGAATAAAACATAGTTACGAGTTGCTTCTAAAAAAAAATAAATAATTCATTAATAATTAAAAAAATTAAAGGATTTCGATCGGTTGTTATTTGTTACTACTTATCACAGTTGTTTTTTTTGCATTGTTCATTTTTATATTTTTGACCCATTTGCCATTCAATTTCCTCAATGACACTAGTGAGTCGTGATACGTTCTTACAAATATATTTCAACTAGTTTATCTTTTTTTTTACGTATTAAAATACGTGATCTTGTCTAATAAAAATAAAATGAATAGTCTAAGCATGCCTAAAACTTTCTGGAAAATGTTAATCTTAATGTTACTTTTTATGTATTTGTCAACATAATATTTTGTTTCAATTACGATGTTATCGTTTATATTGATATTTAATTTTTTTTTTTATTTATAAGAAGTACAAATATTTCAATAATGTATAAAAAAAAATTAAAAAATATTTTAAGTGAAAAATAAAATAATTTTCCATTATAATTGCACGTCAGTCACCCGCTGAGTCGTTGCCATCACACAATAATGTTGAAATTCAATTTATATATTTTATTATCAGGATATTGTATTTGTAGTAAGTATATACAGTTATATTATATTCTAAAAAACAGTTCGGTCAATAAAATAAATAAATTCGATATAACTTAAATAATAGACAATTATTTTGGTTTTTATATTTAGATATCTTATGATGTAATAATGATAAAAATAACAACATTGTATGTAAATTTCTAAATTATACTTAACTAATAGCCAATGATAATTATTAATAAGTAATTATACTAACTACTTAATTGATCATATTTAACTAAGTTCCATTTAATAACTGCGTTACAATATATGATGTATATTCAAATTCTTAGGTTTCTTTTTTTTTTTAAATATATAGCTTAACTAACAATTAACATATAATTCACAAGAATTTTAAATGTTAACAGTACCTAATATGATAAGTATTACATATCAATGTTCATCATTATACATTTTTTATTTGTGGTATAATATTTATGTGATAATACTGCAATATATTAGGGCAAATTGTATAATACTATATGTTATGAAGTATCAGTAATCAGTATGAATCCATTTTAGATGGTAGTATTAATTTTGAATGGTGTTTTTTATTTTGTATCTGTTATCATTTACCTTTTGGAGCAGTAAAAGTTCTTCAATTTCCTATTTTGGTAGCTGGTAAAAAATTTAATCTAATTGGTTTTTTGGGGGTCAAATATTTTCAATACTTTTCTTAATAATCCAAATAAAAAAAAAAAAAAAACTAGAAAAATAAGAATTTTTACGCTAAATCAGTTTTATACAAAATTGATTAACTTAAGCAACTTAAAATGTATATATTTATATATACATGGTATAATTTTCATAATATTTTGACTTTTTTGGAGCAATTTTTTAAATTAAATTTTTTTTCTATTATTGTCAATAAAAATGTTTGTACAAGATTCTTCATAAGTAGTTTATACTGAAACTAACAAATCTAAAAAATATATAAACACTTATTTTTTATAGATCTCTGAAGTTCATATTTGGACGAAGTTACATATTTAAACAATAGATTACGATGTGTTAATTATTTTGTTATAAATTATAACTCAAATCTATTATTCCTGAGGGTTTAAAACTTTTATGTATATTATAAATTTAATTATACGTTTAGAAATTTTCAAAATATATAGATTAATTTTAAGATAAATTCTATTAATAGTTTTTACCATAATACTGTTTTAAAATAAGTTGGTATTGACTTAAATTTAATAAAGATTATTGAATACGATATAAATATATGTTATTATAATAATTAAATACTATTTATTTCTAATAGTTTAATAAATGTTATGTTATGGATTAAATTAAATAATCTTATCGTAATTCTAATAGTGAAATAAATTACTTTGATAGAAATATCCATAAACGTATTTTTGTAGTCTTAAAGGCTATGTGGTTTCATCTTGCTCACCTTTTTATAATTTAAATTTATTGTAGATTTTATTATGACACTATATTTTCAGTGATGTTGGTGATATTTTTATCTTTTAAACTTTTAAAGTGATGAAAACCTAAATAAAAAATCACTACATAATTGTTAGTAATAACGACATTTGTGTAAGTTAATTTACTAATAAAACTGCTAAAATACTTTTATGAGTATTATATAATTATTAAACTTAACAGTAATTTTAGATTCTAATTAGAACAATGAATATATAGGTTTTTTCAAATTTATATATTATATTTTAATACATATAAACAATTATATTTATAAATGTCCATTTTATTTTATGGTAATAATCTGTATTAATATTTGTAACTTGATTAAGTGTATAATTATGATTAGGCAACGGACTTTATTGTAATAAAACAATCAAAATCTGTAAATAAATATGTAAAAAAAAAAAAATTAAAAATGTATTAGTATTGAAAATTACAAAAAAAAAAAAAAAATAAAAAAAAATTAATATTATATAAATAAAGTAATATAAATAATGTAGGTGTATAAAACTATGAGTATTATTCCAGAACAAAGCAATGAAAAACAGCATATTGTTGAAGGTTTGCAAATGAAAGATTGCGACAGTTTGGTTGGAGAACATTCTTGTATTAACTAATAGACCGTTCTACGTCAAAAGATATGTGATAGTGGTATAATTCATGTTTAATATATCAGAAAGAGGGAATTCAATGTCCAGAGATCCTTGTTAAATTTTACCAATTAAAATATTTGTGATGATTTTAATAGTTTGAAATTCAGAATTTTTTTCAATTATATTGGCAAATTTGTTTTTGACTATTTCTCGCAGGTGTCCTTGAGTTTTTTCTAATTTATTTGCAGATTTTTCTATAATACTAATATTTTTTTTATCAAAGACATGTTTTTAATTTCTAATTGTTTAATTGTCTGAATCAAAAAACAAAAATTTGCAGAAATGTATATCAAGTTGTTTTTTAAATTGATGTTTTTCATCAGTAAATTTGCTTTTTCAATAGCTACGGCCGATTTTATATTGATATGCCATTTAGACAATGTATATTTGGTGGTCGTCAAAAATTATTAATCTTGTTAATCTAGATGAAGCAAATAATGTTTATGATCTTCAAAAATTAATGAAAAAATCAAAAATCACTAATTAAATATGTACAAAATATGTATTTATGCTATAATTTGTAAAAATATGTAAAATTAATATGGGTTTATTTTAATTAGAATGATCTAAATTGTACACATTTTTTATCAGATTTAAAATATCTCATTCCAATAAAAATATGATAAAAATATGTATTTACAATAAAATCCGTTCCCTAATTATGATTATAATTAGTGAGTAGTGACTAAAGTTATCATAGTTATTTATATGGTTTTTAAAAGATACATTGTACCATTTTAATGCATATTATTGTATTTAATTTTAAATGTTTTCATTTAGTTTTCGATTTATAATAACTATTTCGATATATTATTATATATTTTTATTGGATCTTACCTCTTCTTCAGTCGATTCTGGTTGCTCTGTAGAATCAACAGTGGAATAATCGTTCGTTGTTTCGTCTGTTTGACATGTCGCGGTGACCAAGATAGCCAAAAGTATGGCGCGCAATAGCGCCCGCACGCTCATCACGACAAAATCACAGACGTTGCTTTACGACCGTTCCACAGACATCCGACGGTCTTTTCCGTTATCTGGTCTCTGAAAAATAAATTTAATTACACAATATGTAGTTTAGTAGATAGCTACATCGGCATATAAAAATGTATGTAGTATAAATTCATTCTGTAAATATAATATATGTGATGAGATCTGTAGTATATTTTCTTTGATTCGGATCGGCATTAGGCATCAACTGATAATTTACCGTTTACTAGTAAAATGTTTTTCTGCGATGCTTATCGACCGAGTGAACATGTTAAATACTTAGCGAATTTATGGCAAATGTCGTATCTGACGTGAATAATATTTACCATTTACGTTATGGCCACTTTAAACTATTTATTTTTTTAACGAAATGTAGTGACGAGTGTTCTTATTTTGTGTGTGAATGTTTAAACTTTCACATTTTTAGTTATTTTGATGAAAATCATATCAAATTACAAAAAGGGAATGCTTATATTTTTAAAATAATGCATAGTTTGTAAGTTTGTAACTTTTAATGATGGTTTGTGGTTTAAATATTAAATGTATTTAAGGAAAAAAAAATGTTTAGTCATTATAATTTTACAAATTTGTCTTTGTTTCGTAAAAAAAAAAAATAAAAAAAATAACAACTAAATAAATAAATTATAAAATTAAATATAAAATAAATATTTTCTGAATATTTTAAATAAACTAAAAATGTATAGAATCCAAAGTTTTGATAGGTAACTGTAGCTCAAAGTAAATAGATACTTATGTAAAAATATTTCTATAAATATCGGTCCAGTTGTTCATATGACAAAGCCTCAGGTTTACGTTTTATTTAAATTAGTCTTTAATTTTAAATTATAGGTATGTACTTATTAGTTCATTATATAATAAAATATAAAATACACATTTTTTTAAATTTTTTTATTTTTAGTTTAAATTGATTTTGAAAAAGAAGTATTGTATTTAATATGTGATAAAGTTATCTATAATTATGTCTCTTTTTCTTCCTCTCATAGAACATACGATTGTTATAATTTCTCGATTGTAAAATAATAATTAAACTTAATTTTGTTTTTAATTTGTGGATTCCTTCTTAAAATTTTAAAAACGATAACTGTGTCTATTGAATACATTTTAAAAATTAGCCACTAACAATAATCGTATTACTATACTTGTCCTACTTTAGATCTTTTGATGTTCAGTTAAACAATAAATCAACATTCAACTAAATACAATCTATTATTTTAATAAAGGTATACTCGTTATTATAGCCTTTACTTATTTTTTCCTCTAGCGTTTTAATTATATTTAGTTATTTATAATTAAATTCATCAAATATTGTACGATATTTTGACAGGACATGGTGTTCATATTCCATTGCATTGGTAATTATATATTGTCTTGGTAAATATCTCTATTAATATATCATATTACACAACAATAATATGTTTAAAGGTATAACTCAACTCTTAATTTAATATTTAAATTTATAGAAATCAATGTTGTAATCTACTATAATACATGCGTAATGTATGTTTTAAAATATTATTTTCAGTTTATTCGTGAATAATAGACTTGCATTTATTACTAAAATATACTTCAGTATATATTTAAAATATTTAATAGGAGTTACAATTAAAAGTACTTAAAATTTGTATATATCTACCAACCTATGCTATAGTAATATTTATAGTAATTTGTATTTCAATGATATTTATATATTTTTTAAATTTCTTGAGATAAACGGTACTTTATGTATATTTATATTAAGAACCTTTGTTTATTTTGGTTTAAGGTTCATTGCTCATCTTAATCGTGGATCTTAGACAACTGTGGTTAACGAGAATAATACTTAACTTGATCAGAGCTGCTTACCGTAACGTCTACAGTCGTATAGTACTAGAGTTTGTGTTACATGTATTTAGTAATTTTATCGTACTTTTCTGATCTTAATGTTTTTACTCCTCTGAAATTTTGCTTTAAGATTATTACTGTCCATTCTCATAAGTTATCTAGGACTCAGATGTTAATGTATAAGTATTTATACTTAATACCAAAATTAATATTTATAGTATCAAAATATGTTAAATATATTATGGTACAATTATACTTCTTAATCACGATAATGTATCATAACAATAATATAAAAATCAATTCATTATTCACCTTCAAGAAAAAATAAAGTATTTAAATCAAAGAAGTGTCTCGTTTAAGCATTGTTATATCAAATATTATTTATTGTTGTTAAAGTATTTTTAAAAACTATTTTTCATTTTGTCGTCCTACTTCCCACTCGTAATTTCTGTAGAATTTTTTTTTTAGTTATTAATATAAAATAAGCATTTCATTCCTAAATAATGAAATATTAGTATATATCTGTTTATCACTGGTTTTTGATGACTTAAGTCCATTTATTTTTTTAATTCTACATTTTAACAATTTAGGCCAGTTCTTTTGTCATTATTTTATATTGGTCAGATCATAAAATTCATAGACCGTAGCGAAATCTAAGTAATCATCAGATTATACTGATTACAGTCATTGAAATTGTTTGTAGAAGTGCTGAATATTATGTATATTATATATAAATTATTCAATGATTGTGTCATTTTTGTCTGTTAAATCTTTAACTTATATAGAATCTATTTTAAGTCTAAATATATACACGAATTATAAATAACTATTTTCCATCTAATAGAATTTTATATACCAAATAATCACACCTAGTTTTATTATAAATTGTGTTTATTGTTGTCTATTCAATATACATTATTTATCGTTAATTATTTACTAATTATACTTTATTTAATAATGTGTCTATCATTTTTTCTATCTTATCTATACTAAGTTATTGATACGAATATATTTACATATTATGTAATTTGTAAAATTCATTTATGTTCGAAATTCTCTAAATAGTAGAGATTCGAAATGTATACCACCTATTGATAAATATGTTTTATATTTATGGGCACTGCATTTAATATTATTAATCGCAATGATAAAATACATGTAAAGCTATTTATTTTTTATAAATTATTTAATACTATTGATATAGAAAATTTATATTATGTGAATAGTGAATATGAAATTAATGATTAATATCAGCAGTTCTTACTTTACAACATGTAAAATATAAAATAATGATGATAGATGACATAGGTATATAAAACAATAATACATTAACTAATATTTTTTGAGTTTAAATCATTACAGTTTAGTTTTTATGGAAATAAAAATATTTATTTCTAATTAAAAAAAAAATAATTTATTATAGTTTTTAAATGCTAATTATATTTTTGAATCTTTAACGGCAAACACTCATTAGGATTAAAAACATGATACACTAGTCCCCTAACCATTTTTTTTTTTTTTTTTTTAATGATTGATTATTTAAATTATTATGATTATATTATAAACATATTAGCAGGTATAACGTACAAATATGTTGAATCATAATCTCAACCATGGCAATAAATACAATTTCACGTCAGCTATTTTTTAAAAAGTTAAAGAAATGAATTTGAATTTGATTTAAATTAACTTTTGATTATGCCAGTAAAATTGTGCAGGAAAAGCGTGTTTCTTAAAGTTTCTAGAATAGTGGGAACTTGAAACAGAGTTAATAACAATAATCTTATAATGATTGTTACACTTATTACATGATTTTAATTTTGTTAATACATAATTAGATGACTTGTTTTCTTCTTTTAATCAAATTTTTAAATCAAATTCAGACAATTTAATTTTATTGTCGTCTGTTTTGCTTGTTGTCTTCTTTGTATGCAATAGCAAGTAAATTTTAAAGTTTTGATATAAATTATTTAAATTAAATTGCACTACACGAACGTTTATACTTGGAAATATTCAAAAATAATTTTTTATAACTTATCAAATGTATGTTTAATTGTTATAAAAATTATTAATGATAAAATGAGTGCTCTCACCCCTCTGAATAAAAAAAGGTTTAAAAGATTATGTATATTACTCTTGTTACGCTCTGCGAACGACAGTATGTTCATTTAAGTAATTTTTTATAGCTATTATGATGCAGGTATATGCTCGGATGTTCTATAGGTACCTGGGTTATAAATTATCAATTAAAATTCTATTTTCAATTGTTAATGGGGCTTAAATAAAAATATGAACTTTTTTTAATAGGTATTTATATTTAAAAGATGGGATAGTATATTAATCAAAATGTAGTTCATAAAATTGAAGATAGATCCTTTAGTTACTTTTATTTTTTTACAAATCATTTATACCTACATTTTAATTAAATCGTGACTCGACACTTATGATAATCATTTCAAAATAAAAAAAAAAATATTTATAAGAAATGAACTAAAGTGAACACAATGAAAATTACAATGCCTGTGTATAGACTTAACATTTGAGTTTTACTTTTTAAGAAAAATTGTTAAAAATTTAATTAAATAGTAAATTAAATAATCATTGGATTAAAAAAAATAAATTATATATAAATATATAAAAAAAGCATTACGTAATAATTATTTTATGTTTTTTTTATCTAAAATTAAACTAGTATTAATATTAAAACCATTCATATCGGTAATATTATAATTTAAGTAATATTTACAGTTTAAATTTTTAATAAATAGTAAAATATAAAATATGAATGTACGTAAAGAAAACCGAGCATGTACAAGAAGATAAAAAAAGAAGATTTAATTATTTTAACATTAGGTATTAATTTTTTTTCACATTTTTAGTATATAAATTATACATTTAACCACTTAAATATCTCCTTTGGGATTAATATCTACCTGTTGATAATTACATATATTTTGTGTTTACAAAATTAATTTCCCTAAGTTTTATTATTTTAACTTTGATTTTTAATATTATTATATTAATTGTTGTAAATATATTTTAATAATTTGGATTCTGTTTTTTATTTTGTTAAAATATATGTTTTTTTAAAACAACACTTTTGATATACTAGGAGTCTAAGTCTCAAGGTTAAAACCATTATTTATAATTTTATCAGTTTATTTAGTAAGTACGGTGTTTACATTATTCTTTAGTTATTGTATAATATTCTATTAATTAAACAATATACATACGTAAATAAATTTATAATATATACTCGTAGAAGTTGAAAATAGTATTGATTTATTTTATACAGCACATATTTTTTTAAAGTATTGAAAATGCAAGATTTATATTTATTATTAATATAAATCTGGGGACCTTTTAGTTTATTCAAATAAATATCGAACAATTTAAAATATAAATACAAGTTTATTATTAACGTGTCATTACTTCTAACATCATATTATAGGCAGATAATATATGATATGAGATGTATATGATTTTATGAGAAATATTTTATTATTATTTTTAAATCATCCTTATATATCGTTTACCACAATACGTAACTCAAGTCTGAAAGGAGTTATTGGATATTATTATTACTACCATGTATTCAAAAAACGAACATTTAAAATACGATGCAATAATATTGTCGTAAAAGTGATTAGTATATTTCAGTACCGTAACTAAAATAATGTTATGCAAAGGCTATACAATTATTTATTTCCAGTTATTATATTATGTATATTGAATTATAGGTTTATTATTTTTTTTATGGGAAGGATGTAAGCCCCAAATATTATTTCCAATTACAATATGCGTTAGTATTGAAAAAATTCGTCTATATATTTTTCATAAATAACCGAGAAAATTATTTTCTTAGATGATTTTTAAAGTATTGAATGTGTTTAAACTGAAAATTCTCAATTTAAAAACATTATGCGGTTTACTTAGAGAATCAATTTTCATATTTCGTTGTTATCAATTTGTGAACATTAAGATCTATATAAATAAAACAATCTATATAGTGTACAATTTTGTACAAATTCTTATTAGTAGGTGTATAATTTACGAATATTATAAACGTAGTAAATATTATAATATTATATTATACGGTAATATAGTCATTATTACGTTTAAGCATATACAAACAATTTTGATACTATTAACCGCGACTAAAAAAAAAACGAATATAACAGTTTTAGGAATACAAACTTTATGTTATGTTATAGTTATAATTATCACGCTAACGAGTGTGTGAAAATAAATCAAACTCAGAGTTCATGCGCCGCCAGTATTCGCTTAGCGTTGTATGTATATCTTGTGATCCGTTCCAAACGGCACTACGTTTTACGCACGTAAATTGTTACAAGAACATCACGTCTGACCGGAGGTGGTGATGGTCTGTTTTTCAGTTACAGTGCAACAGCTCGACTGCAGTCTGCAGCAGTGCATTACTTATATATACTTGTAATATTAAGCATACATTTTAACTGCATATAGATGTAGAGGTAAACTATAAAAAGCCTTTTTTGGATTTCATGAAATTTAGTTTTACTAACGTGTAAAATGATCAAACCTTAATATTTGTTATTAAAATTAATTTTTCTAATTGAATCACACATTAATTAATGTCTTATAAAACTAAAATATAAAATTAAAACATATTCAATCGGTACACTTTTGTATGATTTGAATTTTTGAAAAAGTTTTAGAGTCTAGTATGGTTTTTAAATACTCGTATGACTTAAATTACTTACTAATTTTTTTTTTTTTTTATATCACTGTTACAGCATCAACAACAAGGTTATTACATTAACACCTACTTACTTTTATAAAAGCCTAGTATTGACTATTTGGGGGTTTGCGTGTTCTACTATTTTCAAACAGCTGAATTAGTTTTTTGTTTTTTTAATCTAGACTTTAAACCCCTAAGGGAAGAGCTAATCGATTGGCTAAATAGAATCCATATATCGATGTCTGTAGATGAATTTTAAAACATATTGTCTTTATTTTGAGACTAAATTGGAAGGATTGATTCGCTGTGTATTGTGATTGGAGAAGATCTTTGTGAAAACCCGTGGCCGTAACGGTTAGATATTCTTGTTCTTGTTCGTTATCATGTTTACCGCATAAGAAAACAAACAAACCTCGGTGTTAAAACATATATACCTATATATATATATACAATTATACCGCGTGTGCGAAAAACAACCGGTGGCCGATCAACGGGCTGTGACGACATAACGTCGTGCTGCGCGCATTATTTTTTATGTCCGAGTGGCGGCGATGACGAAAATAATATTATAATGATGTATATTATTATAATATTAGATATTGCAGTGCGATGACGGTGACCCGGGCGACGATAAGGATCGTTTGCGATCGTGTGCGTATCGTTTTTGTCGATTCGCATAACACGATAATATTATTATAATATATATATACACGAGTATATATATGTATATATGTGTCACGCCCGATACCGTCGTTATGATGATGACATTACACTGTCTAATTCATAGTAGAATCCAGTTCAACTAGACCAGTTGGGGGGCAATCTCCCCCCACCATATTTAAAAAAGTTGTACACATGCGTAATTCTAAAAAAAATACCATGGCTCTAACCCCTTATGTTTGCGCCAATAGACTACCCCCTTCTCTATTATGCCGGGTTAGATCCACCACTGCCGCTTATAATATAGTAATTATTAGACCGCGCGCGCGCTCGCGATCCGTCCGATAAAATTTCCCCCTTCATCACACGCGTGACGTTAATTGATTGCACGCGCGCGTATTTACGCCGTTTCGGCGAAATGCGTAACTGTAAACTCAATAAATTCTATTATTTCTTTTCCGATTTTTTTTTTTTTTTTTTTGTTTTTCAAACGTCGATTACTCGTAATAATAATAGGTATATATAAATATATATATTTTTTGTATGTTTATTGGTATTGCGATCAGCACTTTTTAAGCTGCTCTGTGTAGATATACACGCAGATCACTGAGGCTTGAGGAGTTGAGGATGAATATAGTTGAAACTACAGCAGCCTGATATTGAAATTTTATTTTCTTATTCAAGTACTACGAATACTAAAAATATAAGTAAATACTTAAATTAACAAATATTTTGTATCAAAAATTAAAATATCGAGTTCTCTATTTGAAATTGTCGAAATTATATTATAACCTTTGAATATACGAGTATTACCTAACTGTTCAAACTTTTATCGATCTATCGCGTTGATATTAATATCGGTATAGGCGTATAATATAATATACACGTATAATTAAAGAATTGAAAAACATTTGTTGCTATTTATTTTTAAAATTTTTTTTTTTTTTTATATAGCTTATAAATTTATAATGTTTACTGTTGTACATGTATATGCTATTTACAAATATGATTTTTTAGGAGAAGAAAATTAAAAATTAAAATACCTAAAACTAAAATATCGGTAAATCTAAATTTATCAAAATACCTATAATCTATATATTTAGTTAAGGACTTATTTATACAGTCAAATAACTATTTAATATTATACATTTTTATTTATGTTCATAAAATTTTGATAATGTCAGTATGATAATCTGGGAATGGATCCTGGACTATAAACGTTTCACTAAATTCTTGAACAACCAACATATTATTATTTTTTATGTACTATTTGCATGTAATAGTGTCATAGGATACGGGAATTTTACAATTTGCTATTTCATTTATTGATAATATTATTATTGTTAGTCAATCTTTTTATACGCAGTTTTTTGCTTTATTTGTCAAACGAATTATCGGGCATAGTTTTTTTGCCACAAAATAAATATTTATAAATATATGTAGGTTACACCTTTATTCGCGCAGGATTGAATTGTGGCATACCTATTAGTCAACATTTATTTTCACATAAATATGTATATACTCTGAGATATGCAGCTTTCTTATAGGATATATATTTATGAGGTATATTATACAATATAATTGTATATTTGTACATGTATTCTGTTCTGTTTGTTTTTCTATGCAAATTTATTTTACACCCGTACTCTGAAACGATGACGTGTAAGAGACACTAATGTTGTCTTTGAAAAATAACTTTATACTATGTGTACATTTTCATTTCTAAAAAAAAAATTTAATTGCTTTTTACAAGTGAGTTTAATAAATTAGTTTACTTTGTTGTACCATGAATGAAATTTAAAATTTAAATGTTTGACAACTAAACTTACCTACAGAACTTTTATAACGTGTTTGCATAACATAGACGTATAAATACTTATATAATAAAAATATTTGTATATATTACAATATGATTGCTTTCAAGAATTCAAATTTTAATAATACGGGGTTTTAAATATGTCTATACCAGGAAAATGTGAAGAATTAAATCGTTCATGTAAAACTCGTTGAACGGTACTTTTTCTTTATATCATTTGTCGTCCATCGGTCATTATTGTAAGAGGATTTAAAGCGGAACGCATGTACAAAACATTATATACAACACACGCGTACATCAATTATACTTAACTTTACAAATGTGAATCTTGAAAAATATTTATATTCAACTAACAGTAATATGTCTAAGCATAAACAAAAATATTTATGTACATGTAAAACTGATCATAATTTTATTATTTATTGTCTTAAACAGATTTCAATAATATAGATTAAAAACATTCTTTTTTTTACGGTGCCTATACAACTATATGTATCTACTCATATGTATTACTCGATTAATACAAAAAAAAAAAAAAAAACCCTAAGGTTAGCTTACGTATACTAATGAAATATGTCGTATTAATATAAACTGATTATATTGACTATATTGACCCAGTACGAAGATCAGTTTTTTTTTTCTTAAGAAATTTCCCTGTTATTTTCGATCACCATCATCACCATCATACTGTTATCGCGATCGCCAAAACAAAATACAAACCAAGGGGCATAATAAATATTTATAAATATATATACTTGGTAAGAATTAATTATAAAATAAGTCGTACGTGCTTCAGGTTTTATTGAATTTGAATATCGGTAGAAGTGACACACAAACACGGGTGGGATGCTTTTTTATTCGACGGACGATCACTAAATAATAACAATAAAATCTATTTTATACAAGATCATAGGTAACTCCAAAAATTTGGAACCCTATCGTAGTTTCTTGCAAATATTTATATTTCTACTAGGTAAATTTCGACACTAAAGGACCAAATGAAAACATTATTGTTAGGTATTAACTGTGTAACAATTGCTCTGGTAGCAGACGAACGCTACGTTTACACGCGATTTGCCGTGACCGCTTCCTACGCCGCCGCCGCCGTCGTCGTTTGCCTATTATTTGTTGTGTAAAGAGACTAACATTTTTGGTTTTACGAACGGTTTATTAACCCATTTGCCATGAAACTGCGCGTTGTTGTTACAAGTTTTAAACCAAGTTATGAGTACTTCCAATTACGTAGTTAAAGACTCCAGAACTATCTATATAAATAAAATGTAATATACGTAGTATAATCATTCAATGTTCGCTCAAATCAGTAGTATCCTATTTTATTGTGAATCGACGTCGGGATACCTGCATCGATTGTGTGTTAGAAAATCGAAACCGTCGTCGGTATAGAGCGCATGTCACCTATGTCGTTCAGTTCTTATTTTGCCTTTTGGCCTGAAATATTGTATACATAATAATTTGGGTTTTTTTTTTTTTTAATTCAAAATTACCAACCGTTTATCGGATTTATAATATAATAATTAACGTACTATAACATGTAAAAAGTATGTATATTGTCACAATATCATACTATGTATTATCGTATCTCATCATTATTCTGTACGACCGTGGACCACGTTGAAATAAGGGACCATTGCTCTAGAGTCTAGATAAGACAATCGACGTTTCTACCAAAAAAAAAAAAAAAAAACTATAGTGTGAAATGAAAACGATCACCAAACGATTTAATTAAATTACTATTATTGTGTGTATTTTACTACTGTCGCAGTGCAGCGGACAACCTACTTCGTAACGATTCCAATTCAGTGAGTAAAAACATTGTGTTTTCCATTTAACCTACTTATAGTGTGGTGTGTGTATTGCGTGTCTATATATGTATAGTTTTAACATAGGCTCGTTGTATTTTCAGTAATTCAATGTTGGTGGCTTGTATTTAAAATACGCTAGTTTTTAAAACGATAAACTGTATTATTTTTGTTCTTTTTACGTGTGGACGACGAGCATAATAATTAGATTACGTTTTTTTTTTTTGTAAATATTTTCATGCTAATATGTTTTTGCTTTTTTTGCTGTTTTACCTATTTTTTGCAGCATGTACAGTTGTTTTATATTTGTATGATATATATACATATATATATATATGGGTGTTTCAAATGTTAAATATTTAAGTAAAAAAAAAATAAACATGAACTTAATTAGTGCATATTATTAAATAAGTACATAGTAGTCGTATAAAGTATTTATAAATAGATTTTGTAATTTTTAACGGTAAATTAAATTATACTTCTACTTAATAATATTGTTATTGTATAGGTACTAAATAATTGTTAATATTTGATTATTAGGTATCTATTATGAGAATATATATTGCAAATGTATAGTTGGAAATTGTTAATGAGCTTAGGGGCAATTTAACGACTTGTGTTTGACAATAAAAACTAAACACTATTTTACTACTTGCAGTTAAATATGATGCTCATTTGTATATAATGTAGTGCCCCTAAGGCAGTTAACCTAGTACTCGACTATAGCATTATATTGTATAAATATGTTATTGGATTTCTAATTTGAGATGATACATTTGTTATATAAAGATTGAAAAAAAGATTCTCTTAAAACCTATGTTCCATGTGGGAGAAAAATAATCAAGCATCTGCTTTCACGGATTTTATGTGCAATTTAACAACAGAAAGTTTTCGAGTAATATAATCATAAAAAACGGCCTACTTGTAAATATATTTATGTTGTAAACTTACTTAGTATAAGGATTTATATACAATATACATTATCATGTGGAACGTATTATTAATTATTATTACTGTAGATTTACTTTAAATTTTTTAATTATTACTTAAAATAATACATCTCGTAATTCTAATGGTTAAAAAATTTATACGTACAACTATTTAAAATAATTTAGATGATTAGATATTAATGATAATCAAACTATTAAAGTCATAAAAAGTGTACTCTTGTATATTTTTTAAACCAATTATAAATGAGTTTTTTAATTAATAATAAATGGTGTCTAAGAACTGAAATCTCGGGAAAGGGTTTCTTTAATAATATGATTATTATTATTAGTATTCGTACTTAAGTGTCCTATTTTTAATAGTAGTAATATTTATTTTTATTTTTATGTAAGTATCTTAATCACATACGCAACGAAGAAAAAATATTTATTGATATATTTATATATAATTACGATATAAACATGATGTATCAAACAAACTATTTATTATAATTACCATTAAATTAAAATACTTACATATTAATAATAATATTATATATACAATATATATATATATATATATATATAGTTAGAATTATGTTGCAATCTAAAATTTGATTATATTCAAAAGTGTCATCTCAAATCAGATATAGGTACATATAAAAACCAATACTGTATATAAAACGGCGCTCAGTTATTCGTTTCACAGTACATTCAATCATTATATATATATATATATATATATTTACCCGTATATTTACCCGATTTATGCTGTTCATGTTAGTTACAATAATTTTTTTTATTTATTAAAAATTCAATATTAATTTACTTCTCCTGCCTTATTATTTATTTTTAAATAAAAATAATTCTGATCTATTTTTATCGTGACAAATAGAAAAAGGCCGGTATAAATTATCATGAATTCTACAAAAGTTAAGCGATATTTATTTAGCAAAAATTATAAATTACTTTATATTATAATAGATATCTATTAAAAAAAAATTGTCGTACTCACTCCCCGATAAATCTTCTCATTACGTGACTAAATATGTAATGAGTTAAAAATATTAAAGTTTATGGTATTTAATTATAGACTTTATATATATATTCATTTGTAGTTCTTAAACATGATTTTATTAAATAACTGAGTTAAAACAATAAATTATTTTTACCATCCATTTCATTTACCCTACTTTTATCTCATTACAATATTATGAACTTTTATAGTGTGTTATTTTTTAAAATATAATTGTTATGGTGAAGTATAATTTTGGTATGACCTATTGTAGCGGGAGTATGGATATAAACGTGATTTAGACTTGAACGGTGGGTAATGAAGTTAAATACTTAATAATAATATACCACAATACATTAATATCTATAAATCTTTTGTACTTACTTTTTGTGCGCGGTGTATATGTCAGAGCGATCCAAGAACTTGATTTTATCAGTAATATATTAATCTAATTTGAAATTAAATAAAAAGACAATCCAATCATGGGCCGCTCTTAATATTTTTGATTATATGTACAATATCGTGTTGATGAAAATATTTAAAAATAAAATTGAGTTCTATATTATTATTTGTTTTACTTGTTTGTATTAACAGACTACTTAGAGCAAAAGATGAAAAAAATAAAAACCGCGTTTACACTGTATAGACGACGACGAAGGAGTGCAATATAAATAGGTAGGTGTTAATAATAATAACGACGACGGCCAAGTATCAGAACTCCCGCGCAATTGTTCCACGTGATATCGTTACCGGACGACTGTGCCGATGTACAATCGTCCAGGCAAGCACTTCAACGACGTCGTTGCCCAGACCCTCCCCACCCGCACAATACGCATCAATACGCTGTAGTTTTCCGAGTGGCGAGTGTATAATGATATCGGAGGTGAGCGCCGCAAATCTTTTTTTTTTACAATATATTTTATAAATATTAATTTAACGATGTGTACCGCCGTGTCCACTGACAGACAGAGAGATTTTTTTTCACGTCTTCACCGCCGACGATGACAATATAATATTACTATATGCAATTTTGATAATTTAATATATAGGCACCTTTAAATTTGAATATAAATATAATATGATATGTTATTTGGGTCAAATAATAAAATGTTTACGTATGCATGTATATATATTAAATATATATTTGGGAAATTAATTGAACCGAAATTCGAGTGTGCGGCAAAAAATCGTGTCACACGATTTCAAATCAATACGATGGTTGGATAGTTATTGGAAAACGGAATTCCTTACATTATTAATTTTGTTGTTTATGCATATTATAAATTTAACGTGGCAAAGTCATATATTAAAATGTATAATATTATATTTGTTTTTTGATTTTCCTATGATAAATCGTTTTTTTTTTTTTGTATTTAATAACGATAAATATTTTTCTTTATGGACTTTATAAAAAAGATGTTCGTCGAGATAAGATATTATTTTATTTGGTATTTTCTTAAGATGACGTAATTTTTAATCCATTTTCTGACATGAAACTAAGAAATATAAGTATAATCGACTGTACTCTTTTATTTTTTTAGAAATAATAGAGATCTTAAGATGATTTTAATATTTAATTATATTTTTAGATTCTTAGTGGATAGATGAATGTATTGATTTTACAATGATGTGTTATTTTGTGTTTATAGTGTTTATACACATTATAAGTAGCTGATAAAATGCTTCAATTTTCACTATAAAAGTGGTTTTGGATAGAAAATCGGATAAATTTGTATTTTAGAGAGGTTAAGATTTAAATAATCCTAGTACTTTTTATTATACAAAAAGACAAACAAAAAATTAAGGAAAAACGGAAATTCTTACGTAAATCTAATATTAAATATCAAAATAATAATTTTGTAACCATAGTGACCTTAAAACTTATCAAACTAATTATTTAATTAGTTAAATGTGATTCATACAGCCAAAGTTTTTGAAACATAAAAACAATAAAACCAACCATAGAAGTTAAAAGTATAAATATATTTTTTACACTGCACCAACTTGTAGCACCTGTATGAATATAATTTAATTTTAATATTTAAAAAAATTGAGAGCACCAACTTTGTAATAATTGTTTTTCTTTATATGCAATCAATAATCTATATTTTATTATTATTAATTATTTTAATTATTGACTAATGAAATTATTAACTACGTTAAAAAACGTACCATGGAATATATACTAAATGATAAAGCTGATGGACTGTTTCCGCTCAGAATCGTTTTTCATACACAATTATGTATCATTGAATTAAAATTTAACACACCATTATAATAGTGATCCACTCGACACTTAAGATATAGCAGAATGGTACCCACTTACTTACTTTTTTTTTCATGATCGTTTTCAAAATTTTTGTCTGCATACATATTACATACTCATTTTGTCATTTTTCAATATAAACCAGTACTTTTTCATATATATACTTTCACAAATGAATTTTTTTGTTCAATCATTTAATGTTAAGCAATATGACTGTCTTCACTCAATTGTTATTTTATATCATTTATAAAAAGGGTGAATATAATATTTTTGTGTAAATAATTTATTAACTAAATATAAATTTCCATAAAATATTTTAATGTAGTTTAAAACTGTAATATTCTCAATATTTCTCATGTTGCTATAAATTATAAAACATCAATAATATGAAAAGACTTGTTAAATTTTATTATTACTAAATACATTTAAAAATTTGTAGTAAATAGGTTTTTAAATAACTTTTAGGTACTTATGATCAAATAATTACTGTTAGTTTAGTTTATTTTATAATTTAATAATAATAAAATTAAATTATTATAAAGATTCTCAATAACATGGACGACCACATATAGTATAGGTAATGTTTTATAATTGAAGAGGTAATGGGAAATTTATTTTTCAAATAGTCTTAGTATTTGGACAAAAATAAGAAATACATAAGTAATCAATTGTTTACAGGTAAATAGTTTTATCGATTTATCAAGAATATTTTAATTGGAGTATACAAGTTTTAAATTATAATAATTCTATGAGAAAAAAAATTAAACAAGTAAAAACAGCACAATATACAATAAAATAACTAAATATAGTTATAAAAATGTATTTCTATTGCTTTATTTATGTTAAAACGATTCAATTTTTCATAAAAATAAACGAATTCTATATATAATTATTATTTCAAATTAAAACACTCAATTTAAGTACTTGGAAATATTTAATTTTAATTGAGACTTTGGTCTTCTTAACTTGTATTCATCGCCGATTATTGTATCTATGGAGGGATAACTGGTAATAAACAGTGTTGGGAATAGATAATTAATAATTTATCTAAATAAAGATAAAGATGATTGTACTAATTTTATCTGAATAAAGATAAAATTAATACATTTTTATCTAGATAAATATCAGATAATTTCATTAATTTTGCAAATAATTAGTGATATAGGTACAGATATTAAGTAAAAAAATATATCATTTAAAACATTTTAAAATATATACATAAAATAAAATAGTTTATTCATTAGAACATATGAAAAGTTATTCTCTGATTTAACAATACAAAAAAGCTTAAATTTGAAAAAAGTATAATCAAAATATGGCTAATGAGAATAGTAATGTCATTCAACTAATCTATAAATTTACTTTTGTTGTCTTTCTTATTAGTTTGTAAAATTAGAAGGAAAATTGTTTAAAAGACTAATACCTATATTTAATTGGTGATACCTGTTGAAGTACAAGAAATATACAACTTAATTTCTCATGATGAGAAATATGTTTTAGTGAACCAAACGTGAACTCGCTTGCATACATAAGTTGTAGTAAAAATTTAAAAAAATTCAAACAATTTACAAAAGGATTTATCATAATTAAATGTTAAGTAAATTTTTTTTAAATATTTTCCTTTTCATTTTTCAAGTACTTATTGTATCTCATTAATATCACATGTTTAATTAAAATAGGTTTGTAGAAATGTATAATAACATTAATAACTCAAAACGTAGCCAAATTATTACAAGAAAAAATTATACTCGATTTAATTAATACTATATGTAACTTTTAGAGATGTTTAAGATAAATCGTATCATTATTTTGTATTAGATATTGCAAGTTATAGTATTAATCTAAATTGGGAATGCGATTTAACAGTAGTATACAAACAATTTATCATTTTTCAAGTCAAAATTTGTTTTAACGGGTTTTCACATTTTTTGCTGTTTACAAACGACTTGTGAGCTTACAATTAAAAAATTATGTATTGAGCGCAAACAATTATTATCGCTATATTTCATGGGGCATAATTGTATTGCAACGTTTGAAATTACAACCCTAATAACTTATGACATTCGTGGATTAACTGAAAATGAAAATATTAGAGATTTCAATATCTCCGTATTGAAGTTATTCCTCTGCTTGTAATTTTACTCTAAATATCTATTCATGTTATCCATTTTATATTCCATAGATGATAAATTAGTTTTGGCTTTTTGTTTATGTAAAGTTAGTATCTTTATGCGTAGAAATATTAAATTAAATATTGGCTCCGTTATAATACAACATATGGGGTATTTTAATATTTAAAAAATATTATATTGAGAGTAAGACGTCGTATGAACTCGAGTTGTGAGTCCATATTGCAATTTGAGTTGTGTGCGTTCTACTTGTCATCTGGCCTATAACCAAGTAAACGGTGATTGAAACTCGTCATTGATCGCCGCGATCGCAATTATATTTTCTTATCGTGAATATTTTATTCTGTTATGTCACTACTTACCACATTCGAAACCGTAAATTAGCGAGTTTAACGAACTTATTAGTTTTTATTATAATTAGCTCCGTTAATTTTTCAATAAGCGAGGTTGACTAGTTTAGGCCACGTCGAGGCGGTCTATGCGTGTTCCATTAGATGCCCGGATGAGTCCATTCCAATGCTGAAGTATATTTGTTTTTATCCTAATAACGGTTTGTTCGATTTAACGGAATACGTATTAAATGTTAAATATATTTCATCACCAACAATAGAAAAAATGGATAAAGTATGAACATTTTACTAACATTTATTATATATTATTCATATAGATATCATTTTAACATCGCCATTTTTATCGATACGTCGTAGAAATTACCACCTACGCTTAACATTCACCATAAAAAGTCTAGACTAAGATGATACGTTTTTTTATTTATTGCAATTCATGGACCATATTCTGAAATATCATATCATTTCATATTTAAAAAAATATAACATGTACATCGGATTTAAGTTAAAAATAATGTTAAAAAATAAAAAAAAATCTTAAAATTACTGAGGCGTTAAGTGTAACGTGTCCATAAAAATAATAACAACTTCATATTTAGTAAGTAAAAAAAGACAATAATTTTTATTACCGTTGTGAATGGACATAGTAGTTGCAGTGGAATTGCAAAACTAGGACGGCGTTTGTTTCAGAGGACCATGTTCGATTGTTCCTGCACACAATATAATTAAAAATCGTCTTCTTTAGACAAAAAAGTACATAATAATAAAATAACGAAAAAATTGACACAGTGACAATGGACAGACTTGACCAACGTTTCAATAACATACAGTCACTAAATACTTGATTCAATGATATCATCTTTCATCAGCTAAATAAAAATCAAATGTAATAAGAAAAAAATACCGTCTTGCTCAATTGAAAGACACTTGTGTATTCACAGAACTCCGTAAATATTTAAATTTATGTCATTCATTATTCTTTTACATATGTTTTCATTTTGTTTTCATCCGATTAATATAATGTAATGTTATTTAATAGAGAATAGTAATACGTATTCGGATAACTTATGGCTATGTTGTATAATTCTAAAATAAATATGTATTATTCACGTGAGTATATTCAATATTTTAACTAATAATATTAAACAAAAAATATTCTTCTTGAAAACATAAATTTTGAGCAGAATCATAAAAAGTGAACATTTTAGCGTAACTAACTATGTATAATAATATAATTTAATACTGATTATAATTAACATAGTAATAAAGACATATAGTCTGTATAGTTTGTTATTTAAATCAAGAATTAAATACATATATCTATTTATATATAAATACTAAATAACTAATTTTTAAATTAGTTATATACTCGTAACTTAATATTACACACATATTATAATTATAGTTATTATATTATTACTCTACACCTGATATTTAAGTAATAATTTATAAGTAACTTGGAGCAGAAAGTTTATAATTATATTATAATATTAATTTTTTTATTGGTAGTTGTTAAATGTATAAATTGAAGGATAATTATAAAAATATTTTATCGTAATTTTTATATAGTTAGTAAAATAATTGCCTACATATTTTAAATTTCATATTTAAATCTTAGTTATGATATCACAAGAAAAATTATTGAATAGCTATAATCCTTTATTTATAAATCAAATCTTGTATTTATGTATTATTTGACTTAGAAAGTTATAGATTTTCATCAGTAGTATTCCTTTTTTATTATAATTATTATTTTAATATTTATAATTTATTTTATTTCTATATATTTCTATGATACAATAATCTAAATTGTTTTAACGGATACATTTTGTTTATGTGTGATTTTAGAATAATTTATTTTGAAAGTTTACATAAGATAATACAAATAGAATGTGTACAAATTATTATTACTTAGTGATAGACTATTTTTTTAAAACCATTAATTTATTTTTGCTAATCCTAAATTCGCTTTCATCTCAATCTTACACCAATATTCAACTTCAGAAAAATAATATCATGCTATCTGTGAATGATAATATATCTCTATTTATATCTTAATTTTTAGTAAATCAATTATGTATAATATTAAAGATAGAGCCGCTCCTAAAATTGTTCCTAACTGTATTATATCACATCTTATTTTTTAGAATTCATAAATATATTTATTTTTTTTTGACAATTTATAGCCTATTACAAAGATAAAATTTAAATTAAAGCCATAAATTATAGTCAGCTATTATTTTATTTTTTAATTTATTCAAAAATATTTCTTATGAAACTGAATATCCAATATCCAAAAATATTCTTGTACATATTTTCCATCTATCAGTATAATTGTAAATTTAATAGGTTCTTGATTATCGATATGAATTTTTGTTGTATTATGCAATTTCCATAAGGGGATATTAGCAACTAAAAATGTACAACATAAATCAAGGGAAAATTCTGTGTTCTGAACTTCGAATGAGTCTTTTATAAATATTTGTTTGGTTTTACTTTTCTTGTTGAATTACTGAGGTATTTGGCTGTACTTAAATGTGGAGTTACTTGAAAGCGCTTATTTTATGAAACTGCTTGGTCAAAAATATTACAAAATCGTGTTTTTTCATCAGCTTTAATAAATTTACTAGAAAACTCTTCAATGTATTGTTGAAGTTTTGCACTGATACTTTATATTTTTGGAATTTTAATGAAATCAATACAGTTAGCAAACAACATGGCAAAGTATATACGACGATGACTCGATCAAAACACATGCCAACTAACTACTAATTAACCTATAATCCAGTACGGTATTTTACTATTTATATATTGAAAGTACAATAGATAATTTTCAGCGTAGGTACGAGTTTTCGACGAAAAGTTAAGATAGATTAAATTACTTTTAAGTATTTTTGTGTATGGATGAAATAAATTGTAACGAAATATACCATAAAATATGCATTTTTCGTGTTTTTGTTGTTCGTAAAATTTGCAATAATATTTATTTTTTTCAAAATATGCAAAAATATTCAAAAAAAAATAATACCATCATTTACTTTATCATGAACTGATCCATGGACATTATTAATAATAGTAATAATAAGAATTTGCAAAAAAAAATATATCAATGAATATAAATCCTAGCCTTAGTTATCATTTCTATTATTATTTTCAATGTTTAGTATTTTTCTATCAACCGATATTCTATTTTTCTGCATGTGTTTCGCTATACTTTGAACTAAATTTTCAAAATAATTATTAAATGAACGAGTATTATTTTTTATGTGAATTAATACCTATATTAATATTGTGGATAAGTTGTGATTATTGGTTTTGGTTTTCGGCTTTCGAACCTAGGAAGTTCTTTTTAACCACCTTTCTATATTCTAAATTTGTTAATTCTACTACGAAACTTTATTTATGTAATACCAAATCATACTAATTATATGCATGGGTAAATTGTTTAAGAAATATTTTAATAATATGTTGAATAGTTTGATGTATAATATTTTTTTTTTAATCATTGATTAATAATAAGTCATTTAATTAATTATCAACAATTAAGCAATTTTCTTGAAACTGCAGCTTTATATTTGTAATATTTTGTATAACTATAAAACTATTTTATTTGTTTTTAAATACAGAATATGTTTAGTTTAGTTTTATTTATTTTTGAACTAAGAGAATAAAATATTTTATGTATTTATTAAATTTTAAACTCTTCACAAAAACAAATGTTTTAAATCAAACGTTATTTTTGTTATTCAATAGGGAGGTAAAAAATTTAAATTGGTAAATTTTTCATTTTATATAGACCTTACAAAATATATTATTTTATTTTTAGTTTGTGTTTCGACTAACACTTTTTCACCATTTATAGGTACCTACCTACTGATTATAACACTTGTATTATCTATCTTAGAATAAAATCATAAAGTTCAAATAGACATTTAAGAATAAATATTTTTCATTAAAACAATACCTTATCGTTTATATTTTACAGAAAATGCATGCAAAAAAATTCACTGAAGCAGAACAAATCCGGTGAAAGAATAATCCATAATGTTTTTGTATACACCAACTATATAATACTTTTCATTTCATTTTATTCAAACTGCGTATTTTATATGTTTCTGTATGATAAAAACAGAAAAGTAAATTGCTTTTAATATATTTTTAGCTATTAAATTAGTTATAATACTTATAGACGTCCCAATATTTATTTTGATAAAACTTTTGTTCAGATCAAATACGTTGATCGGTTGTATAATATAATCGGCACACTCTCGAATTTAAAATATAGTTCACAAATTTAGTTCCTTTTATGTACTATAGTAAATAATCGCATATCTCAGCCGTCAATCACGACAACTCAACCAAATAACACGAGCAAATTTAACGATTTTTTTTTTATTTATTACTAGTAACACGACGAAATTCGCATTAAAAGTCGACAAGAGGGCGTTTAACGACAGGTGTAACGCTTAAACATGTATAGTTGTCGATGCGATAATTGGAAACGTCTCGTCGGTCAACATATCGTAGTGCTTGATCTTATATTGTCTGAGCAGTTAACCATGCTGCAGAAAGTGTAAATAACTACGCGCGAAGATATAATGTTTGTATAATATTATAACTCGTTTATATGGGGTAAGACAAAATACTTTATAATTTACTTATTATTCTTACTATGGTAAATTTAAAACTTTTTATTAAAATATTAAAGTTTCTAATTTTAAAATACTTAAACATTAAATCACATTATTGTAATGTTAATAAAAGTAAATTGAATTTGTTTCTTCTTAATTACACTTATGGTAAATGACACAAACAGAATCCTAAAACATTTTTTATGCTCGCAGAATATACTTTTTTTTAAATAAACAAAATGCCACACATACATAAAAATGAGTTTCTTTGAATAAAAAACTTATGCGATAATTATTTGTGAAATAATTTGTTTTTGCTAACTTGAATTTAATTTAACTAAACACATATATTTTTGTATAGTTACCTCATGAATTTATAGAATTAATACTCATAGTAGTTAGTACACTTGCACACGTATAGTAAGTGCAATGCGTATGTTAAGAGCTCGCAGTATAAGTATAATTACGAATTACTGTATAATAGTAACTATAATTACAATAACTTGATAAATCTAAGCTATGTTTTATAATTTATCATAATACCTACTCTAGTTTGCAGTCGAGACTCGTGACCGATAAATAAACAATCATCGATTGAGAGAAGACTCGCTGGTGTCGAGAAAAAACCAAAAATAAATTACGCTAAATGCGAAAGAAACGGCCGGTCAACCGGCAAAGGAAGTAAAAAATATAAATGAAAAACAGACGAGGACCGCATTAGCACGTTCTTCGCGACCGCACCGCCCACGTCCACTTACTATACAATATGTATATGCGGCACACAATACAGTATTGCGGTCTACATTGATTTACTCGCGCGTTATACTTTCTCCACATTTTTATACGCGTGTTATACATCGTAATACGCATAATATAATAATATTTTGCATATAATATAAATATAAAAACTGAAATCGATCATATTTCGGGTTTTTTATTTTTATTTCTCGTCGATCCTCAGCCTCCAACATTTCCGTACTGCGTTCCTACGTGTGTGTGAATTTTTCAGAAATGATGACGCGTATCCGTTCCGCCTGTTAATAATAATATTTCTCGGTGGCGGCAGCGGTCACCGCCAAGCGCGATTAATTGGATTATAGGACGCGCGATGTATATATTATAGGTTTATAAGTTTATAACTATATATATTACATCGACGAGACGATACAATTTCGCTATTATTTATTATATATATTATGTTTGTTATTTTGTTGGTAGGTATTTATTACAACCGCGGTGGTCGCTGATGCTAGAGTGTAGTAGAAAATGAACAGATCGGACGAAACCCTCGCTTTTCGCGAAATACTACCACAATGTGTTGTTTTTGGTCTACATAATATATATATATTATTATACACTATGATAAAATATTCTTTGATTCGCGAAAACTGTTTAGTATTCGCTCTCGCCTATACGTGGTTTACTCGATCATTGAGACATAATATATTGTGGGTACGCATCATATACCCGAAATTTCATATACGTGATGAAAATCGAATAACTATTAATGCTTGCACTAGAAATCAACGTGAAATAGTATATGACGTATAATATTACATTTACACATTCATCACAATTTACAATAATCTGTTGCCTATTACGTGATTGTTCATTAAATCAGCTTATTTTATTTTTAATTTAGTACTTAAATATTCGTATTTTTACAATCTGTAACCAAAACTTATTACAAAAATTAAAAACAATGTAGGGTTATAAACTTGTATAAAAGAAGGTAAAATAAATTTTAATAAATGGGGTTTTAGCAAAGAAACCTGTCGTGATGGAAATCTGTCGATTAAATTAAGTAATTTTTTTTTCGGCTAATCAGAAAATATTGTATAATTTAATGATGTTTGTTATGTATTGAATATTTTTTTCTACTTAATACCAATTAAAATTACCTAACCAAACCCGGCTGCAAGGTACCAAATGCTCGCTTTTTACATGCACCTATATTATAATCATGTCCAAGCTCTGCCACCCGCATCTGATCCTGCACGCTATTATTTGCGAATCGAGCGAGACCCATGTAAGGAAATCGATGGCGGCAACGGTACGCTGTTCGTACGTGTGTAACGTGATAACCATCAAAATATACTATATTTTATGTGGGAAACCAGGACCGGAGGTAGATGACCTATAGAGACAAATTATTAGAATATGGAATACATTTGACTATTAGGCCGTTAATTATTATTGTTATTCTATACACAATTAAGTCTATCTTTGCCATTTGGTCTGCGATCATGGCGCAAAATTTAAGTTAAAAATTAAATGTGTATTATGCATTGAAATTAAACAATAGAAAATATCATAGGGTAATAGTATGCAACAAGCAATAGTGCCTGCAGAATAATCACGGGAAAGGGATGTTGCATCGTACATGGACGCAATGCAGTTGCAGCACGTGACGACTTACTCTACCACTATTAACCCCACGTAAATGGTGAGTAGAATATAGATTTAAAATGTATTTCATAATATTAGGGTAATTTATTAATTTATTTCCGGGCATATTATGCTATTTTTATTATAGATAGGTGATGTACAGTTATTAACTTCAATGTATATAACACGAATATTTTAAACTTCTACGTGTATAAATGCTAAGCAATATGATTTTGAAATTCATAATTCTTTTTATTAAAAAATATTTTCATAATAATTATTCAGTATAATAAAAAAACAAAAAGTTGCAATATTGTAAGATTAGTAAGATTTAAGACATTGTATTAATCAAACTTAAAAACAAAAATTTGAAAGTTATGAATAGTGGAACCAGGAGTTTATCATACATATTATAATATTTCCCTGCTTAGCTGAGAATACATGCACTTTTTATTTATGATTTATATAAGACATAAAATTACTATAGAAAAAAAAATAACATTATTGTATTCAAATAAATTTAACTGGACCATATTGAAATGAGATAAGTAATTTTAAATGTAAATTTACATTAATCGTGTATTTTATAGCTGATGTTTTGTGTACTACATTGCCACTTAACGTTTTATTCAATCGTAGACAGATAACTACACCCGAGAGTCTTAGTAGATTAAGGTTATGGTAATTTATTTTGTATTTCTTCAAGACAACAAATATATATTCATTTAAGGCAAATAGTTTAAAAAAATTTAAATAAAAATATAATTAAGAAATAATATTAATGCGATTTGTTAAAAAGTATAATTTTGTAAATTAAATTTACATCATTTTTAGTAAATTGACTTTTATAAATAATAATAATTAATTACTAAATTATTTAAAAAGTTAATTTGGTTGTACCTAGTTTAAGAAAAAGCTATAATATTAAATTATATAGTTCTTATTATATTCATAAGAAAAATAAGCTTGTTAAATAAGTTATTAAATAGTAGATATAAGTACCTAAATTTATATAATGGAGTTAAAATGGTTTGAAATTCATGGATACATATCTACAAGTTTTTTATTGAAATTTGAGTTAATTTTTCAACCATTAAAATGCTATCATGTAAATGTATAGTACGTAAAAGTACTAAATGTGGTTTGTTGAATTTTACAACCATTCAAATTGGTATAGTTTTTCTTATAAAAATGTGGATATAAACGTGCATATAATTATGCTGGTGCATAATAAAACGAGTATTATAGGTATCTAGGTATATAAAATGTTATTTTTTCAATAATAACGAACTTTTACCTGCTTAAGGAGATAAATTTATTCAGTGTGTGATGGTAGTTGTGTAAATCGTACTCGTACTAGTGTAGGTATCTAAGTAAATTTTATCTTAAATGGCTGATGAACAATTAAATTAAATTCATTAATCGTATATAGGTACTTAATACTGTTATTGTGCTCAACAGCGGTGTAGGTTGTGTCTTGTGTGTTTATGTATAGAAATTTTTAATCATTTGCTTTAGTTATAGCCTTAGAGGTATTTTCATAGTAATTGTTAATTCCAGTTAGTTGGCAATAACGTTTAGTTTATCGGCTCGTGTTTTTTTATTGTTATGAGGTACCCATAATTTACATAAAGAATAAGTGGAAAAAATTCTTCAATAAAGTAGTTTTTCTACGTTGGAGTGGTAAGGAGGACAGAGAGGCGTTTTCAGCGAGGCTCGTTATAATATTATATATTATATTATTATCGATTTCGGACATTTGTTTGCAATACTATAATGTATTATTATGAAGTATATAGTGGTACACGTTTAAATATAGAGAACAAAATCGATGTAAAGTTTCCGGGTCATCTGTGCACGGACATATGTTGGAATTTCGTATTGTAACGCGTGAAAAGAATTGGCTTTGCCATGACCTGGATGCGCATTGCCAATATAATATCTTAAATAATATAATAGCTAGATGACCATACATCGTACCGACTAAGGACGGTTGTCACCCCGAAACGAAATAATAATAATTGATTAACGGGTGATTGCGTTTATCCGATTTTCACAGATCGTGAACGAGTCGATTGTTATATGGGACTCGCGTCAAAGTACTACGGTTGACGAACACTGTCGCAGACGACAATAATATACATATGATGGACATGCAATTATTGCATATACATGATGAATCGTCCAAGACGCTCCTGCTCCTAAAAGAAAAGTAAAACGGTATAAAAAGAGTTTAAGCCACTGTTCAAGTAATATAACTAAAAATGTATATAATTTCGTTGATTTGTGTTATTCAAAAAGTGTTTCACGAATGGTTTTTAATTCTGATTTATTATTTTCTTTGTGATTTAACTATCAATTTTATTATATATGAAATATTACGTGCAACTGACTATTCCTATGTTAAAGTGTAAAAAAAATTATATAGTTAGTCTACACGGACATTTTTAACATGAATAATAATAGTTAATATCATTGATTTTACTATTTTAGTTTGAAAGTTCTAAACTTTCATAATATATTAAAATGTGAATCAAAAATTACGAAAGAAACAATGCAAAAACCATTGCTTTCAATTTTTTAGAAAACAATAGGTTTTTTTATTATGTGTTATTATGTTTTATAAAATACTATATTGGTTAGTAAATATCATAACATCCATACGAATCTTTATTTAATGAAATAATGAAATAGGTGCTACAGAGTAAAAGAAACTTATAAAATTGCTCAGTATGTAATAACTAATGTGTATTATTACATTATAATATTATATAATTTTAATATTTTGCATATAAAAAATCTTGTAAGGATGACGATTTCCTACGAAAATATGTGTACATTTCACATTGGTAATAGTTTCGACTAGACACAAGTATAACATGGACACAGTTATAGCTGTACTATGTGCATATAACTATAGATACACGATAGACTGGTATGTTTTAAGTTTTTACATTCAATAGTAATAGGAATAAGAGATTTTACGATTGTGAATTCGTAAACATTTTTAATAGACGTCCATCAATACAGCCCACTACAGTTGTTACTTTATTTTTTGCTTTAATATATATGCACGGGCACGGTTCTAACTAATCAAATTGTGTACCGTTTTAAGACGGATACGTGTGACGAATTCCCATTGAATTCAGAAGGAAAAAGATATAGTATATATATAAATACTGTTCATTTTGTTATTATTATATTTTTTTTTAATAACTCTAAACGTATAGTATGCGTAATGTGTATGTATAATGTATATGTTATATATATATATTCATCCACAGCATTAATTTATTCATACACGACATTTAGGTATCGCTTATGAACGGAGTTGTCGAACTTCAAACACAATAATAAATTATATTGTTGTAAGTTTAATGTAGTAGACGACAAGATGAAGTGGAGCCTGTGGAGATAATACACGAAAAAGGAATATTATGGTAACCACAATATGTTTTTACTGATTGCGTGCCGTACTGCCGTGTCAGAAGCGCCATCACGTTTTATTTTTCCCATGTCTTATACCAGAACAAAACGTTTGATAGACGTTTGATGGATGATCTCGACAGTGTATTTAGGTCAGTGAATAATTTTAGTTAAATAATTGGAGTCCTGAAATAAGCAATATGAATACTAAAAAATTCTATTCACTAAGTATAAAAAAACAACTGTTTCACGACATTTGTTATTTATTGGCTGTATAGTTTTTTCTACTAACATCAAGTATTCTAAACTTGCTATCTAGTTGTATACTAAGAGGTAAAAGAGAGTATATTTTTTCCATTGATTTTCATCATTACGTTAAATTAATCTAATTGTCTGTATCTTAGTGTTGTAAATTACTTTGGATTTATGTTCGGATTTATGGGAATACCCTGAGTGTGTCTCGTTTTTAATTTTTACCTTTTTTATAGTCTGAATGTAGGTATTTACACTTACAGTCTTATTGGAAAATAGTATTTGAATAGTCCTAGTGTATCCACAGTTAGGTTAGTCTGTTCGAGATTCTGGTCGAGATTATCGCAATCAAAGATAAAGAGATAGTATCAAAATATCTTATTAATAATCATAATAATATTAAATATTTATACAATTTAATACATTAGATTATATAAAAAGAAATGAAAATTAATATTGACTATCAACTTTTTTTTTTTTAGGTTTTAAACAGTTTTTTCTCAAATATTTTTTAAAATTACTAAAACTTACTTTTATATTTAACACCTTTCCCCCTTTTCTTTTCTAAATTACCTACTGGTTCTAATTTATTACCAGAAACTGAGTTTAATGAGTTTGGATGAACTACTTTTTTAACGGGAAATTAAAAATAATGTGTTTGGGTGAGTTCCTTATGGCGTGTATGAGTAAGTTTCTAATACTGTGTTAGAGCGAGTATAGTACAGAAGATGTATTTGGTAAAAATATATCGATTATAGTGGCGTGGTGTTATACGTTCTAAAAGTCGTAGATGACTTTCTCATTGCCCTGTTCCTTTTCATATTCGTCGATTATGAGACGTTTGGTTGATACCATAGCCTCTACCAAAAAAAAAAAAAAAATAAAATAATTATATTTATATTATTCAATGAAAAATTATATAAGATAAATAAAAATATTTAAAACAAATTGAGATAAGTATATATCAGGTGATATTAAACTTTTAGAATAAATAAAACAAATGGAGGTAGAATGTTAAGAAAACAATAAAAATAATAAATGAATAAATTTCTTAAATTTAATTTTAAATAATAAAATACTAATAACTATTTCAAGAAAAATAAAAAAAATTAAACATTTATTTTTAATTATTTTTTGTGGAATTCATGGAGTCTGTCATAATGAAAGGAAAAACGGGTTCATAAAATATTGTCCAAATGTATCATAGGATATTAAAAAAAGATACTCAAATGCTCCAAATATATTACAATGTTATAAAATCACTCAACCATATACACTATGCTAAATTTTCTCAAACGCAATACGCTTACCAGAAACCACATCTTTCAAAGTACAAGATTAAAAAATTTATTTTACTACTCCTAAATACTAAAATTAAATTAAAAAAAGTGTTTAATACTGTACAAGCAATGATTGTCCATACTCCACGTCATTAACTTTTATTTCTATACAAAAAATACTTGATGTAATCGGCCAAACATGTTTATTACCTTATTATACATTTTTAAATAACTTTGTTTAAACTTTGAAATTCATATGTATGACAATAATTATTACAATTATATACAAGTATTTAATGTAATATCAAACATGAAATTCTAAATTTTACTATCTTTAGAAATACCTATCTTACCTGAAATTGGCTTCTACTATCTCAATATTTTATGAAACAATACAAAAGAATAAACATACATATTTATTTTCAATTTAAATATACAAAATAAAAATATTTTTATTGACAATCGTGTAGTAAGACATCCAATGTATGTCGCTATATTATATCATTAAGTGTAATTTGTGTAGTGTGTACACAATCTACATTATAGACTATAGTCTTAAAGCAAAATTTTTAACATTTAAATTATTCTCACTCAAAATTACTAAGTTTTTATTGTACGTTTTACATGCCCGGTGTATATTTATATACTTAGTCTATGTGGGTACATCAGTACATCATAGGACACTATTTTCATGTAAATTTTGTAAACATTTTGTATGCAATTAGTGTATAGTTTATGCTAGTGACTAACGGGTTAGTCAAAGAAATAAATAAAAACGATGATGGTGTCGCCTTCACAGTAACGGTTAATTTGTTTCACCGTGTTCAAAAACCCACACGGTATATAAGAATGTATTGGTGGTTAAAACATTTTTCCGACTCACCGATTAACTAGAATACCGATTACAATATGACTATTAGGTATACATATATAGGTATACATTTGAAATTTTTTTTATAAATGTTTTAATTCTAAACAACGTTCGTTGAACACAATTTTGATAAGATAAATAGGTAATTATAGAGTTCTAAGAAGACCCTATAGTGATTTTATGACGGTGTGATTTTTTTTTTCTTATGTAGTTACTAGGTATAAATACTAAATAATAATATATACTCATTAATTTGTGTATAATGTATACATGCGCATAGACAACAGACAATCAATTTCCTTTTATTTTCGTTTATGCATAGTATACTCTCTCTAAATAATTGTTTAAAAATATTCAGTATAAGTGATGAAATGATGAATTTCGATAGGTATTTAGTACTTAGGAGTCTTAAATCAAGAATCTTAAAAAAAAATAACTTCTTTATACATTTTTCTAAAAGTCAATGTGGACTTACAAAATGCTATTTTCTGTTGCTCAGTAAAAGCATCTAATATATAAATAAAATCCAAATGTTTTTATCTAATGATTTCATAAAATTACTAAAGCATCCTTTTAGGGTCGTAGATACGGAGGGAGAGTTAGGGGTTCACCTCTCTTACAACACGGAAAGTATATACAAATATTTCAAACATTTAAAACTACTAATATATTTTATACATATATTTTTAAATTTTTATCAATAATTGTACTAGATATTTGTGATATTCTTGGTTATAATTAAAGTATTTCGTGTACCGTCTAAAAGTCGCGCTGACAAATCACTATCACAGTAATGGTTGTGTTACGGTGACAACTGACATCTGATTAGACCGCGGTTTAAAATATATTTATTATAGTATATCTTAAGCCGTTACATCAACCACGGTCCACGATTATAATTTATTATATTACATCGCATAGTCACTGAACTAAACCAATCTGATAAAAGACAGATATTATATTAATCAGATAAAATATCATTTGACCTCGTGAAAACCTCAATAAAAACTCGTGTTGATTCTTTGAACTCAATTAAAGAATGAATAAAAAAAATAGGAAATAAGATGCATCCTAACGAAAAAACAAAAAAGCGTGTAACAAATTACTTTACTTAAGTTACAGACCTTAGAGGTGCTAGCAATGAAATTTTTAATTTATATAAAAATATAAATAATGTGTTATTTTTTTAAAATTAACTATACGTAATATGTTATTATTATAATAACCCTCTCCTTTCATATAAAATTCCTGTTTACGGTACTATATCCTTTTATGGTTCAAAAATCACATTTTGCACAAAGACTTCTTATTTCAAATTATAAAAAAAATGTAGTTTAAGTTTTCTACAAACAACTTTAATCTGATTCCTATAACTATCGTAATTCTTTCTTTCTAAACTATTTGCGCTAACTATTCTAGGTAACCTAGGAAGACAACTAAATTGAAAATGATAGTGTAATTCCTTAATTGACTAAATACATTCACATAATGCTATAAGTTCTATTAATAAATGGACTCTCCACACTAGTCCAAATAACCATTTATTTAACATGTCAATTTTGCTTAATCTAAGATGTTTAACTTACTGCAAATTGTGAAATATATTTAAAATGAACAAAATAAAATATATAATTATATTTTGCCAAAAAAATGTACTATGGGGTTTTTCAAAAATTTATTTGATTTTAGTTGGTTTATACCAACTATAAATAAAAGTTTAAAAACCTCATTATTGCCATTGATTTTTATATTATTATAATATTTATTTTCGTCTAAACGGATAAAATATTACTAAAGGTTAGACGTTAAAAATATATTATTAGTCATCAAAATATACAACTTTTAACATGTAGTAGATGTTAAAATTAATTTAAGATTCTGGCTGACTAAATTTTATTTATTAGTTTTTGTTGTATCTTGTACATATAAAACATACACTTACAACATATACTTACATATACTAGTAGGTATATTACTTATTCTAGTATATTTATTACATAGTGAATTTATACCGAATATTGCGTTTCTCTGTTTGCTGCAGTCTATGAGCAGATATCCATGAAGTGTTTATACTATTTATTGCAATATTATTAACAAAATAGAATACCATGATACGTTTAATGTACAGAATCAAGTATTTATACTTCGGTGAATAATTATTTGCATTGGAGACAGGACGTGCACATAATAAATTCATTGTTATTCACCATCGTATTTACAGTTAAATTACTCGTTTAGAACGTGGTTAGGTCTTGTTTCATTACACCCCAATTGAGTATATTATACTGTTATTAACATTATTATACTTACAGAGAGTAATGTATACATGTTAAATAAAATTGCAATCAGCGTTGGTCTGGTGACTGTGTCATAGTTAAAAAATTAAAAATTCCTGTTATGCATTATTTACCATTGCAATTTCTTCTGCAGTGTCTATATATTTGTGTGTGTGTGTGTGTGTGTGTGTGTGTGTGTGTATGTGTGTGTGTGTGTGTGTGAGTGAATGAGTGTATATTCAATCTCGTTAACGTCAAGAAACCATATAGCCTTTCAGTGTTGTGTTTTTTTTTTTCAATTAACATTTTCTACGGTCGACACATTGGGACAAACGACGTAATTTTGCGGTTTTCCACAGTTAAATGTATATTGGCAGCTGTTTCTGTGCTCGTGCAGCCACTAGCAGCGATCGTTGCATCAGTTATACGTACACCAACTCAACTATTGTATTATATTATTGTCAAAATCTTCACTGTAATTTGAGATCCATACCTATATACCTAATGACAATGTTTCAGCCGTTTGTTGATGTGTGATGACTTATATTTTATAATGGTTTATTTGTGTGTTTCATCGTCAACACAATAGTTAATATATATTTGGATTTTTCTCACAGTGTAGATAATTATAATATAATGTTATTATTATTATTGCAGTTTAACTATCATGCAATTTTTTTTTTTAAATTGTTAGGTTTGTACAATACCTATATTAGTATTGAGCGCAATCGCTTAGTTTATAGTTTATTTCAATTTGAAGTTTTTTTAATTGGGGTATGGTTTATATTTGCAATATAATATTTCTAAGATTCTGCACACAACTCATGAGAAATATAAAACACTAAAAAAGTATTTGATAATAAAACTTAAAAACTATAAACAAAAGATACATATTTTTTTAACGTAGAATAAATGTTTGACACAACAATTAGTTAAATAACTATAAAAATTAAAAAGTTATAAAATTCATTGTTCCAAGTTATCGCATTTAACGCTGTTTTTTTGTTGAATAAAGTAAGTTTAAAATCTTTTAAAACTGTATTAAACTATATTTTTTATAAGGGAATAATGCATTGAAATAGGGTTCAATTATTATTAATTCCAAATTATAATATAGAATACCAATGAATTGGTCTAAATAATATTTACAAGTTATTACCTTTGTATCTAGTGTTACACGATTTTTGAAATAGAAAATAATGTGATTAATTGTTAAAAATGGAAGATAACCAATATAATATATTTATTTATTATATAACTACAGTAAATTTATTTCAAAAATATTATATTATTTTCTAAATTTACTTATTTAGAATTAATATGTGACACAAACGACTTCAACGTCTCACCAAAAATAGTTTATTTAGTTATTAAACTAATAGATCATATTTCGTATAATAGTCTAAGTCGTAACAGTAAATGTATGGATATAAATAATTATATACCTTATTGACTAATCTAATATACAGAGTAGTGTCTACTTTCGAGTAGTATTATAAGAGACGTAAGTGTTAGTTGAGACGTGTATCTTTTGTAAATTTTAATAATTAATTACGATATGTTTTATACACAGTTTTCGTATAATTGTTTTATGTTATTTCATGAAAAAAATATGTTCTAATCAATTCACTTATATATTAAGCTATTAATTTTTTTTTTATCTGGAGGGATATTCATTTTTTTTTCAATTGTTATTTTCAAATAACCAAGTTAAATTTTGTAGTTGAACATTCTTCACTTATTGTTAACAATCATTACGTTTCTTTGCAAGAGACCGTTATTATAACATAAAACATTCCTGGTTCTGAGAAATACTATCGCATTCTTCGTTATCAATAAAACCATAAAAAAATTATAAAAATATTAAATTGTTATACATATTATATAGGTACTCGTAAAATTAAATACTCGTAAAAGTTTAATGTTATGATATGGCTATTATATGTAATAAATAATAATAATATTAAAGGTTTGTGACTTTTTATTTTGATTGATATTTTTAAGATGATCGAATACCACGTTTATTTATTACTTTTCTTAAATCAAACATTTTGAAATCAAATAATATTATATTTTTGAAACTATAAGTCCCTATTTATATAGATAAAGCAAGTTAATATGGACAACTTTATATTCACATAATAGGGTAGTATAGTGTTTACAATTTATAAGTTATAACCAAAAAATGTTTTAACAAAACTTGCTAGTGTATTTTTAACGAAATAAAAATATAAATAATGAATGCAGAATAATCTGTTAATAATTAATATGATTTATATACATTTTATAGGTTAAAAAGTTTCTAGTCATTGTATACTATAATTTATTATGATATTTATAATACAATATTAATGAAATGTAATTGTTTGACATTGACCCACGCTATCTAATTTCGCTATATTTTTTAATATATTGAAATCAAATATTAAAGTATGGAAAAGTTTCATAAATTTTTACTACATTTTTACTATGTGATTTATTTATATAAATTCATTAGGTATTCAGTTAAACCATACATTCTTTTAAAACATAACGTATATTTTTTACTATTGAACAGATATTGGATGAAGTAGTTCTTATTAAAAATTGTCTAATTTTAATAATTTGTGTTTTACAACACTATATGTGCGTAAAAAGAAAAAAATAACAGTAATTTTATTCACACAAGGTATGTATCAATATCAATAATATTTATTCCTATAGTCACTACTGTCATTATTTGTATTGTATCCAATTTCAATCTGATCTTAATTCCTTTTGTGAGTGGACTCAACGTGTTAGTCTAGCCTTTAACCTTAATATATGCCATTTTATGAGCTTTTGTAGAAAGCATGTTCCACTTATTCATTCCTACTCTCTTAATAGTTCTACATTTAAGCGCGTGTTTGGCGTTAAATATCTAGGGTTTTATCTTACTCCATCACAACTATTGATAGAGTTCTAAAAGTGCAAGGATTTATAGAACGTAATACTAAACTTTTAACATCCATCTCCTGTTTTTGTTTCCTCTACTTTTCTTTAGTTCACTCAATTTGAAAGTACGATGTAGTGTAGTTGTCCAGCAACCTTATTTAACCTAGTAAAATCTTCTTATTGAACGAATTCAAAACTGATTCCTTTTTTATGCTGTTTTTATTTTTAATATTTCTCACCCTCTTTATAACGTCATGACTTTTCCTCTATAACTTTATCCTTAAGTGTTCCTACTCTTCCCTCTCGCAGTCTTGGCACTGATATTCATTACGTATCTCCTCTACACCAAATGGTTCTGTCGATACCCCTGATCTCTTTTCATCTATCTCTTTTCATGTTCTTGTCTATAGACATCACTCCTTATTCTTATTCCATGTCCTTCCCACCAAATAACCTAACCTAATCTAACCTAACCGTACTAACTAAAACTACAACTATCCTATATACAGCATGCTTCATCTCATAAATACCACCTATAACTTAATAATAAAATTTTATTATTTTCATGTACTATATTACCAACCGAACACTTTTTATTATTACCTCAGTTCAATTAGCCACATTTCACAATTAGCTTATCGTTGTACCTACAATGTAAAAATGTTATTTTATTCTATTTTTTTTTTTTTATTATTTACTATTATATATCTATATATATATATATATATATATATATAAACCAGAGAGCTGATGCACATAGTGTGCACTCTTGTTTATTTTTTTTTTTAATAACTGATAAATTTATAAATTACTTAATTTTTTAATTACCGACTGGTATTAATTAATTAAATTCAAAAAATACATATTGAAAATAAATACAAAATATTTAAAAATTACGCACTAACATAAAATTGTACTGATCATATTTTATTGTGGACAAAAAAATTTAAAAAAAATATATAAAAATGTTTTTTAATTATTATCTTTTTATTAGTAATAAAGTTATATTAATATAATAATTCGTATTAATTGGTGCTGAAGACAAATTTATAATGATATTATTATTTCATAAAATATTTAGAAAAATATTCATATATATATATATAAAGGTATAAATAATAAAATGATAAAATGTATTTAAAAATTGAGTATAGAAAATACAAGAAGATAAGAGGCACACAATAAATTATAGCAAGTACCTATGCTTAAAGTTGGGTTTCTTATGACTTCTTTACTGTTAGATATTATGCACACGACATTAATTTGAAGGTTAAACGCTGACCCTTTCCCCTTGTCAGTCACTATTATCACTAGTCGGATAATTACGCCGATTTGAGCTGTAAATATGTATGCTGTAAACTATACAATTTTGAAGAAAAAAAATATGGTGATTTATGTTTGACTATGTTTAATTTTCTCAACAGAGCTGTACGTAAGGTAATAATATCGTCGTGTAAAATGCTAAATTTATTTAAAGACGGGAACTGTACCATGAGCTCGGCAATGATCAAATGCACTGGCTTATACTACATCATCGATCCGAAGAGCGCCAAGATCAGAGGTCATAACGTTTTTCACATAACAGTAATGGTCATGATCACGTTTACTGCGATTTGTTTGTTGATGTGCCCGTTCGGTCTTTACTACTGGGCAAACGATGTGACGCAGTTCGTCCTTCAATTTATCGCACTCATAAACTTTTTGTTTGGGTGCTTCAAAGCTTTTACAATCGTCCGCCACTCTGATGACATTCGACGGTGTCTGGACATCACGCGCTTCGATTTCGTATCCAGCGCCCGCGCGGATCCCGATTCGACCCGTTTCTTTCAAACGTGCCGCAACGTGTCGATGAAATTTACAGGTTGGTTCGCCGTTTGCAGTCATTTCGTGTTGTTGATGTGGACTCTGTTGCCTTTTGTCGTCGGCTCATCGGTTGAAATAAAGAACCGCGACAATTCGATCAGCATCTACCACTTTAACCCGTACAACATGTATTTTATGGTATCTAGCGAAATGTACAACGAATGGCATCTCATCTTCCACCTGCTCGAATGGATGGTCGGGCTGTGTTTCGTACTTTTCATGATACTCTTCGACACTTTCATGGTCATATTGTGCAACGCAATAACGTATCAGATGAGATATATTGCTGCTGCTTATAGTAAATTGGGACACAATTGTCGTACGATATCAAAACCATATTTCGATGGCAAGTATATTATACTATATTTCTATATATGCTCTAAACTGCCTATATTAGTTGGTAGAAGTTTTCCTGTAGGTAAATCTAAAAATGCAGAATTCAAATTAACATATTAAAATTCGTAGTGCACGCAGTAATATGTTTTTTTTATTTCTGAAATCAATTAATACAAAAACTATAACAATAATTAATTGAATTTATTTTTTTCATTTACGTCTTTTATCATTTCAATTAGTTTTAAAATGCATATATCTACATAAAATATAATTTTATGCTAATGCCTATTATCGTATATATATAAAAAAAATATAAATGTATATTTTTAGATTATCAGAAAAACTTAAGTGAATGTTTTACTTCAGGTGCAATTGAATCAGATACTACAAAAAACGAATGTTTAAACAATTTGAAATTGATAATTAAGCACCATCAAGAAGTATTGGGGTAATATATTTTATATATAAATATATTTTTAAGCGATATTCCATTGTTTGAAATTTAAATGGTTATTATTATATGTAGATATTCCCGAGTGATGTTATAAATTATAATACACTCAATAAAAATTACTGATGACTATAAATTATATTTACAGATATATTATATTCATTATGATATGTCTATAAATAATTAGCTATTATTTGTGTTTACTGTAAGGATAAAGTGTAAGTGTGGGCTTATGGCAAATTTATTCTATATAACTAATATAATTGAAATTTCAATTTTTTAATTTTATATTCAAATAAACTACTAGATCTTATGTAACAACAATTATGATATAATAATTTTCTTACTATTTATTAATAGGAAAATGAATGATTTTTATAAAATTGTTCGCCCAGTTATTCTTCCTCAACTAATCATAGCTTCATTTACAATCTCATTTGGTTCATTTGTTATAACTCAGGTAATTTGATGATACCCATATAAATGAATGTATTTATACAACTTACACTTTTATTATTAATAATTTTTTTTAGATTTATTTTAATGGTACGTTACTAACATCAACGCAATCGCTAAAAATGTGTTCTTTTCCTATATTTTTCTATCAAATATATTATACTTGTCTCGTATTTGGAGATGTTGATAAACAGGTAATTTATTTACAGTTAATAGTTGGTTATATAAGTACCATAATTAATATAATATAATTAATTAGACAAGTAAAATATTGTATTTACTTTTGTCTTTAAAAAAATCCTGAACTTGTTCCTATTTATCAATATATTTATAAAATAATTGTTACTAAAACAACTAAAAGTTTTTTTTTCATAGTTAATTAAAAGCTGTTGTTTTTAACATTTAAGGAATTGGTATAATTTTCTGGTTTAATTTTTTAAATAAAAATTTTTTTATACATAATATACACAAGAAGTATTAACAAATTACATAATATTTTACAATACAATATGTATTTAGTTTAAAATATAATAAAAATATTACAATGACATCAAGTGACATGAACTGTTCATCATAAGTTTTTTAATGATTTTCTCATTTTTATATTTTTTTACCTAGAAATCCGAAATGAACTTTGCACTCTACTCTAGTAACTGGACAAAAATGGAAATACAATTTAAAAAGTTACTTTTATTGGCAATGAGAATGCATGATGCCCACAAATCGAACATGAAACTAACAGCTGAATTAATTATCAACTTAGAAATATTTACAAGAGTATGTGTAACAAATTTATAATATTACTTACTTAATTAATAATTTAAAATGATCTTTAAATGTTAAATATTATATAAAATAATAGATACTGAAAAAAAATGTTTAAAAAATAATGATTTTTTATGATTAATTATCTATTTGTGCAATTTTTATAATTTTAACATTCGATAACATTTTAAAATTTTTACGATTTTTATTATTTGTCATATTTTTATTAATAATTTTCAAAATCATCTAGTTCAATCATTTCTTTAGTACCTACATGCAATTTTTAATTATTTTATACATTATATTTTATTGTTTGCATAATTTTGCTATAATTATACCAACATTTTTGTATTTTATCCTTTATTTTTAGTAATGCTTGGTACATCGAAAACAATGTGAAATTTATAAATTTATATTGTCACTAGACTCTAGTTATATACTTTTATTTATTAATATTTATTTTATAATGAATAATAATATCTATTTTTTCAGGTGATCAATTTATGTTATTCAATTTTTTCGGTTTTAGTCAAGTCTCAATTGAAAGTAACGAATAAATAATAACTAATAAATAAAAATTATTTTCATTGAACACCCAACATATTAAGTACCTAGTTATTAGTATATTAAAGTAAATAGATAAGCAACTTAATCTAAATTAAGTTTATAAATAGCAGTAAAATTTGATAAAAAATAATCAAATACATAAAAATTAAGATTTTTGTTGTACACATTTAAAAAATAAAATTTATTTTTTAGCTGTACGAAATTACAAAATAGAACAATATAAGAATATGCTTATATGCATATGGTATTAAAAATTGAGAGTTGAAAAATGTAATTTATTTTTGTTACAATAAGTAGTAAATAATAGATAGCAGATAATCTTGACCAATTTAGTGTTCAAATAATCAAATAGTGTTGTATAAGTATAAATAATTATTAATATTTAAAATAAATGTTTACACTGTGGTCTAAATGACTAAGTTAGCCAATGTTTCAAATAACCATTTTAGATAAATATTATTATCATCACTTGACAGATGATATCTATTAAATTTTCAGTGATGGTCATAGTTTTTCCGGTATTCTATTCTTCTGTGTTTAATATTTAACTAGTCGTAGGCATAGTGTTGTAATGATGGTATACTGTTTATATATATAATGTTTATTATCCATGGTATATTGAATTTAATGCAAATATATTTATTTATATTAATATAAAAATATAATTCGTTACACTCAACATTGCTTATTAATAAATATCATTAACAACCGTGAAAATAATAAAACACCGGTAGATTAACTTGTTTTGAGAAATGTTATAACTTATAATATGTATAGATTTGCTTAAAAAACTCTCTTAAGACAAGTTTTAGGTATCGAAATCCTGTCTCTATAAGACTAGATCATTGATATTATGATTGAACTATAATCGGATGAACAAATATACAATTTTTTCATATATATGACATATTTTAAAGTATATACCGAAAAATGTTGAGTATGCAGATCCATATTGCTTGCGGATTTATTAATTTATTATAGTCTACGCTTTACAGGTATAATATGATGATGGACTATACTATATTTATCGCTACAATTATGGCCAATATTATTACTAGTTGTATATATTATATATTATATTATTATGTTAGATTATCATTTGTCACCATTACTTATGTGATAAAGAAACGTAGGTATTTATATTATACTATCCACAGAAAACACCAAGGTATATTCTAGTATATTATTGTAATAGCATAAGGTAATTTAATATTCTTTCGTTTTTACTGTGCCAACAAACTAAAGTAATGTTTATGAAGACGGAGAGAGTACAATATTATTCCTTGTTTTATTCTTGGTTTTTCTAAGAACACATATAGAATAATAATAAAAAAACATATTTAATATTGTAGTTATTTTATAAATATTTAATAAAGATATTATGGAAATATTGACAATAAAGAATTTCTCTAAGTTTTCACATTTAAGAAAACGAAGTAATATTGTTCTTTGATTGTAACTCTCGAAAATTGTATAGCCATATAGGTAATATAGTGACAAAAATCTTCTATTATACACAGCAATCGAAATAATCTAAAGTACTTCTATTTAAAATATATTAAATATATCACATGCCGGATCGAAAAGATAATTATTAAAGCCATTTATAGGTGAATAGTATACAATTTCTCAAATGAATTTTGATTTCTACATTGATATAAATGAAAATATGAGATACGTTTGAAATTTCGTTAGACCGAAGAGAAAACGATACTAGTACTAACTGAGATATGCACATAAATAATTTCAAATACACGGCTTTAAATCATAATAATACCACAATATCACAACTTATGTTACAATAACAACAATAAATATGTATTGTACATATTAAGCATATTAAATAAGTTAGATTTATATGCCTTTATATGTATACACTAACCTACTATTTGACTTTTTTTTCGTGCGTACACGTTTATCACATATATCATATGCAAACATCTCACTACAAAATAATATTATAAATAAATTTTAATGATACTCGTGGTAAACGACATATTATCCGAATGTGGTAAATACACTAATGTGCGTTTATATGTGTATATACGTTGACAAAAGCGTTGGCGATCCGTGAAAATTGCCACACTTGTTCCAAGAGCTTAACGACGGAAATCATCTTTCCCGTCTTAAATATGTACATGCATAACTATACCATACATTTTTTTAGAACACTCGAATAATAATTTTATTTTAACAGCGTCACCGAAGAGGCCAAAGAGAGAAAACGTCGTCTATAGGTATGCGTTTGTGTCGATATATATACTAAACATCTTAACCACTTGGGTAATGCTTATATTTCTATAATCCTTGCACCTCGATTAATATTATAGTTCTACTAACTTTCTTATCGTGTAGATTATAATACTGTAAAATTATAAACCTATATAGCCACACAGTAATAATAATAATAATTTATACGTGTTGCTGTTGTTCTGGCGGGTTTTCACTAAAAATAGTGGTCTTCATCATCATCATCATCATCATCGTCATCATTGCCACCACAACGTAAGATAGAGAAAATGAACAAAAAATATAGTATTGATCAGTCTTCTGCTGCAGGCAATGAAATAAAATATAATCGTTATAATCATTAAATATAATATAATACACTACATAAATATCGTTATCCATCCAGTCGGCCAGTCGCGTGCGGCAGTGTATTTACATGGTTATTTATAAATAACATATGGGTCAGACTGTCAGAGACTATACTATACATACATAAAACCTGATCTAAGTATAACATTGCAAAGGTGTATGCCGTAGATAAGATATTAAGAAAATATTTTAGAAAATCACAGATGTCGATAGATACTCGTATATACGAGTATACATACCTATATTATAGTATGTATTAATATGATCAACCAGAGCCCGAGTGGTAGGAATGGGTGCCAGGAAAAAACTTATTTGGAGGCCTCTTATACCTGTGTATCTGTGTACATTTTCGCTAACTCTTTAAAATATTATGCATATAAATACAAAATGCACCACATGTATTCATGTCAACATGGCATGTATAATATCATAAATAACATTGCACTCGTAAATAGTTATTTTGTATTCAACTACAAAATGTATGAAGTTAAAATATTTTTTTTTTTAAGTATAAACTGAATCCGTTATTTAAATATATCCCATTACTGAATTCATTTATTTACGAGAAGTTAAAAATATCTAAGTGCAAAAAAGACACACGGCAAAGAAAGACCCACTTTATATCTACACAATGCTAACAAAAAATTATTCAGAATATCGTAAATCAATTATTATTATTTATTTATTGTATTTAATGGGTAAAACTTTTTATTTTTTATTTTTATAACTATATATTTTTAAATTAATCATTTTCAACATAAAATTATATAGACAATAAAATAGTATAATACTTTACAGAAATATGAAATGAGAATTAGCATTGATATCAAACATAAGAGCCTCATTAGTCATTATTAGTTAATTTAGTAAATTGTTGGTGTTGAAAATTGGAAAAAATAATTGTATGTTAGTTGTGGTGTATTATTGTAAGACTCTTTAAAGTTTACTAATAATTAAAAGTAAGGATTATTATTATTGGAATTTATGTGGATAGCTTGATGACCTACACAGGTATTATTGTGAAAACTAAAGAGGAAAATAGTGTTTACATTTTAAAAAATGTGAAAAATATTTAATTTTTTATTGAAATTCTGTTAGTTGATTAGATTGTAGAAAATAATGTTAAAATATGATTATTTGTACGTATGCAACCGAAAAAAAAGGTATGATCAAACAGTATGAAGATAATGATAGTTTCATACGAAGGTATAAACCGCTTATCCTCAATGAAAATAAAATTGTTCATTAGATTTATGGAAGTATATACTTGCACTATATTATTGTTTAGGTTCTTATAAAAACGCAAAACATTTTTTTTTCAACAAAATTCAAATGATATTAACTATTAATTGCCTACGTATCTTGTGCTATATAAATAAAAATCATCTCATCTTCTGTTTAATATGAATTGTAAATTTTATTTATTTGCTGGACGTTGCTTAACACGTTAACTGCCACCTACTTTTTTCATACATTAACCGGAAGGACATGTGTATATTTTTGTGTACACGCAATAAATTGCCAAACTTGCTTTCGTGTACATTATTATGTACATTGACGTTATTAAAATCACCATCTACGTGTACAAAATCCTGACACAATACTGTTGATTTTCGATAGGAATATGAATCTCGTGGCCCTTAAGACCATTTCTATATTTTTAGCGAACACGTAGCAGTACTTGTTACTATTGTAATCTACTTTTAATTTTGATTAATTTTAGACATGCAAACATACAAAAATATGCCTATACATGAACGACAATTTTCCCGTGTACAAAATAATGTACACATGGCAGTTAACGCGTAAACTCTCGTTTTCTAACAGTTTTTGTCGAATAATTATTATAACAATACATTAGGTACATTATATTTTAGTCAATTCAAACCATCAAAAATTCATTAAACTGACATGTATTTTAACTTAAATATTTCGTTTTCTTACAAAAACTCACGTGCCTCTATACTGTACGTGTCTTTTAAGTTGACACCAGCATATTATGTTAGTTATTACTATAAGATTAATATAAAAAGATATACGAGGAAAAGTGGGGAGGTTACCAATTAAATCCCCCCTATTTCTTATTTTTCCCGCTGTTGTGTACGCATGAATCTAAAAAACATAATATTTGAACAAGATTCCGAGAGAGAAAGAAAATCGGAGAATTTACTCTACTGTTTTGTAGGTTTCGAATAAACCTCGTCATTGAGCAGGTCACGGATTACCGTGATTACGAATTATCATTATACTTCATTTTTATTCAAAATGGTACCCATGTCTGTTCGAAGTTTCATTTTCGTAATGGATATTGAAGCTATACGGTATACCTATATGTATTATAATTAATTATAGATACCGTCGCGTCGTAACGTAAGTACTACACGGGTGTGTAAGACTGAAAAGAAATGTCAATCGCCCAAAAGAGATTAAGACTATAATACTATAGTTAGTTCGTCCGACTGCGTTTCAATGTAAGTATCCAATTAACTTTATATATTCATAAGTATACATATATATATATATATATATATGTATGTATCGGTACACTCGCGTAAGTCGGTTAATTAATTGTACTGAATGGAATATAGAACGACGGCAATGGTGGTCGTGCCGTTATTGTACACGCGAAACATGCAATAATATAAAATAACAATAATAATATATAATATTATAACGATTTCGTCGAGTCGTTGCCGCTAGACGACGGGTTAAATGGTTGGCGGCCGACAGGGGAATAATAATTATTATATGCATTATTACCTATTATTATCATCGTGGTACTCGTATTTTATACCGATGGGGACGTTGCGGTATCGTATAATACAGTGAAAACATGCGACTAGATGATCATGGGATAATAATATGATACGTCATTCTACAACGTCTGTTGCGGATTTACTGTGCGCTTTTATATACAGCATATAACCGTCTTAGCGGCATGGCAGTGTCGTCTTTGTGTATGGTCGAATATCGTTATTTTTAATATTGCACATAGATGGTATATTAAATGCATATTATCAAAATAAGGTTTATCTACGATAGCGATTTGAGTGTGCGCGACGCGTTCTATTTTTTCCTCGTCGGACGAAAGAGAGGTGAGTGTAGGTGACACAGAGCCCCGTCGGGGACGTGCTTGCCTTCTCCCACCCACACCGCCTCCCACGCATCGAGTTAACGAAATAAACGTTTATATATTATAGCGTTTTACACTTTATAGTTATACATATTAATATATATATATATGTAGGTACACGAGTTCACTATATTATATTATTTTACTTTCTCGTGTAAAAACTATTGTTTCAAGACAATAAACATTCTCTAAAAATTTCACGTAAAATATATTTTTTTAAATTAGGATGTACGTTTAGCTATTATATATACTATTATACAAGCTATATGTTATATATTATTAGGTATATTGTAAGGTGTATACATTGTTATCGTGGTACCCCAATAGAGTATGTCAAATTTGCGGAATTCACTACAAAGTAGTTAGTTTTTGAAATAAAAATTGTTAGATTTCCGATTAATTCTATATGAAAAATCGTGCTTGAAAATACAAATTTTTGTCACGATTATATAGAATTATAAGTTATGAAAAGTTTTCACTGGTGCTTTTTTAATAATATGAATTATATAAATATATATTTTTTTTTTCGGAAAAGAGAAACATTTCGTGGTTGAAGGTTTTAGTTTTTCTAGGTCTTTTATGATTATAATTCTCTATTCTATGTATTATGCATGACCACAATTATCATACACAAAGGTTAATATTAACTAGTTAAATAGTTATTTATATTTTTGACGTCTTAACTAGAGTAAAGTTAGTTAATTCTCTAATAATCTTATTAACTTAACTACCTAGTGAAAGTAACTATCCATTAAAATAAGTAATAACATAGTTTTTTTTTTTAGTTAACTTATTTAGTTAAAACCTCATAGGATGGATTACACATAACTTTAACTTTTAAGAAACGGTAGCTATAATGAATTACCTAGTTAATTATTTTTTGTTTAATACCAATACATATATAATAGCTTTAAATAAAAATAAACAAATAATTATTATGTTTAAAAATCTTGACACAATTTAACTAAGGTGTTATTGGATGAACCACTACAGCTGTGACGTATAAAGAAGAAACAGTTTTAAATAGATTTAAAAAAAAAAATTCATTACTATACAAAAATATTAATAGTTGTACAACCACTGTTTGAACTAGTTTGTAGTTTAAAAATGATTTAACTTTTTAACATAATTAAATAATAAATCACCATATTAACATAAAAAAAAAATAAAAATCTATATATATTATATCAACTATTTTTGTCAATTAATACATAACATCACGTCACACGTTTGGAATACTATAAAGTGACTACAAACGAATATTTAATTATTTATTCTAAAGTCATAGGTAATTATTAATTAGAAAAAAAATATTCATGTTTCCATGAAAATATTTGAGATTATTTCAGTATTTAATTTTATAAATTATAAGTAGTTGATTGTATTAAAAAGGGTATTGTACTTAACATTATGGTACTATGATACTAAAAAATTAGGAATAAGGCTTTATTAAGAACCGAACCATTTCTGACGACTAAATGATGTATAATTATTCATTTTTGTAAATTCCGATGATACAAATCTATAAATGATAGAATTTGTGCATAAATTATCGTATAATTTTTATAACATATATATATATATGTTATCGAAATTCTATAAAGTATTCTATATAGTACCAACAATTAATAGGAAAAATTTACAATGAATATGACTACGTATTCTATAGAATTCATAACCTCAAATTAGATTTTTATAAAATTTATATAAAATGCTACATTTTACATAGTCAGATAAAAAATTTGAACTGGCAAAAATTAGTGCTATAGTACGAGTTTTTCAGTATCCGATGTGAAAAAAAGATCACAGAGATGATTGAAAAGTTTGAACTGTAACTGTTGTTATAGAAGTAAATATAAAATAATGTCTAAATATTTATTAAGTCATTCACATTTAATTATTTATAGTTATAGTTTAATATTATTTCAGGTAATTTCAGTTAATGGACAAAGTATCGTCCAGGTTCTATGGAAAGACTCAATTATTTTCTCAAGCCTCAAGGAGTTAATTTATATTATGCCAAATAAATTAAGTAATAGTTTTCGAAGTTCTAATAAAATATGTGTTTTTACGGATAATAGTAAACCAATAATTTACAAGAATTGGACAATGTTATTATTATGCACATGCAAATCAAAATGTCAAATATTTTGTTTAAAAATAATGTTTTATGCAGTTCAAAATAACTTGTATTAACTTTATACTGCAATAAATATAATAAGTAATGTATTTAAATATTTTATTTAATTAAACACAATTCAAATCTTTAATAGTTTGCCAAATATTAAAAGGGATTCTATTAAATGCTTATATATTCAACACTTAGCCGATTACATAGTATATAAATCATCATAAACATTTTTTGATTTGTTCTAGTAAACAATAATAGTTGCGTATTTTTATTCGGATTATTCTATACTTTGATAGCATAATTATTAAACCATTTATATCCTTCCCGAAAACCAGTATAATAATTTATATGTATAATTATAATAAATTTATAGTATATTTCCATAGGTACACGCCTATATTATTAGCATGTGTTGCTTGGCTACCCGATGTGTGAAAAACCTGTAATTATTGTAGTATTTAGTTTTGTTATGTTTGTTTTCAGCCGTTCGAAAAAAACTCGTGTGAAAAATGACATAACTGGACATCGTTGTGATGATATTCTACAACGAGTGAAAACACGCGATACCGCGATACGGTACATATGTGTATGACGTGTTACACATAGAAAAATCATATATAATATAATATATGATTTATAACATACAGTACCTTATATGTATTATAATGGAATAGTTTACACCATTCGAAATGTGTACATGGCATATTACATATTATTGTCATGACCCGTATTCACAGAAGAAATACTGAAAATGTCGATGACGCGTTCGTCTCGAAAAAATTATGTGTTTACAGAAAAAAAAAACAACGGTCACCTCTGTATTACAGGACAATTACCGCCGCCCGTTATACGACTGTTGTACGTCATATTAATATAATATTATGTGTAACTAAATATACGACGCGTATAGGGCGAATTATTGTGACTTTGTTACATAATTCGTTGCCATATAATTTAATAATTACATGCAGTTTGATTCATCAAACATGTTGTGTTAACCAAAATTGTTTATGAACAATTCATATTTACAATAATATTCATGCTATTAAATATTAAGAGTACCTACGCAATGACGGCGCTAGAGTTTGCAAATTAAATTTCTACCTAATGGGTCTAAATTAAAATTTTAAAGCGTGGGGTCCGGAGCAACTGCCCTTATTTCCGCCCACTCCTCGTGTCATTACTGTACCTACGTCATACCCACTTAATGTGTTGTCTCCGTTTTACACACGTAAAACTAGCAAATTTGAATTCAGCAGATCCAATTTTATATAGTACCTTTTAATAATAAACCGAATTGACCAATTCAAACTTAAAAGTAAGAACATTATCTATGATTTTACTTAGTATATTTATGATATATACGTTCTTAGTAGAATTATATGACAATTTTTTTTTTCATTTATTTGAATATGTACAATCTGTAAAGGTATTTACAATAAGCATATGTGCGAAAAATAAAAATAACAATAAACTATACTAATATATAATATAATATTATATAGCTATAAGAACATGGAGACGTGAGGAGAGAAGTCACCCAGCAGTAACACTCAGATACGAACAATGACGTGATTAAGCTATATTTTATATTATGTAAATTGTACGTATATGTAAATAATACCTAGTAATATATATTTTACTGCTTTAATTTAAAGAGCCAAGTCACGACACTAGCGCCTTTTGAGCCTTTTTGGCGGATTTCCAGCGATGTTAGCCGAGTTATGTACAAAAATTAGTGGATTAGGATGGTTTGCTAGACAGCAACGGAAGCGCTTAAAGTAGGATGAGGCCACTTCGGTTAGGTCGGTATATCAAGATCTGAATGCAGTGTATGATTTGTTGCATAAAAGGGCGCATTAGTAATTATACGTAGAGTTATAGATTGAAACTTTGTATTTTATAAGTGTTGGATTCTTTTGAGGCACCCCATAATTGGACACCATAAGTCCAAATGGATTTCGAAAGGGTTTTGTAGAGTAATAATTTGTTTTTTAAGTTGAGTTTAGAATGTTTGCCTAGAAAAGAATATAATAGAACTTTCGTCTCAAGTTTTATGACAATTTTTAAATTGTAATATTTTATATATTCATAACTTATTTAAAAATTTAAACATCGTACAAAACACAAATAATTTATTAATTTTAAGTTTTATAACAGGTTAGGTAATTCAATAAAAAACTGAAAACTGGTATTAAATAATAACCGATAGGTCATAGGTTGTTTTTATATTTAGTGAAAAATTCACAAATTACTGACATTATTAATTTAAATTATTTTTTAATTTTTATTACAATGTACTTTAATAGTAACGGGACTAGAATACATTTATAAAATTAATATTTTAACGATCATTGATTACTCCATATTATTATCAATGGTATACATTATTAATTAATAATTATTATACTATTAATAAACAATATTATTGTATTACAATAATTTTGAATCAAGATAATGGATTATAGGTATTATATAATGCGATTTAAATATAAAAAATCAACATCAGCAGTCAACCGTACATACGTCGGTCATGCCCACTGCAATAGTTATACTATTATAGATAGTAAGTACTAGAAACTAAATACAACAAAATATGATAATAATTATTTTATTATTTGTACCTCCGTAGAAGATACCGTATTTTTATTGCGATCGCTATTAATAGTACTGTCCAGCCTTATCAATGAATCTATACATTTATGATGATAATATATTATTCTGATTAAATTGTTTTTATTTTTTTTTTTTTTTTTGGTATCGATCCAAATATCTGTTAAAAAAAAAAAAAATCCGTTACCGATAAACCCGATACCTCCGTTATCGGCCGATATCGAGTATCAGTTCTAGTATCGGCCTATCCTTAAAATTTTTATGATTTTACGTTTCATGGAAATAAAATGAAACATTATTTCTTTAATTATTTTACTTTGAATAACTTTTGATATTTAGCGATATTTTATTTTTAACAATTATTTAAACATCGGAAACAGTGCAAACTATGGTCTGTATAATATAACTAGTTAGTGCTGTTAGTAATTACTATACAACGTTAAAAGCAATTATTTATAATGTATTTTTATTGATTAACAAAAATGTTTTTTCGTTTAGTTTCTAATGACAACCTCATTTCTGACTTATTTTGTGTTTGAAATTATTATTGATTATTAATTTAATATCATTATTATAGATACCGGTTTCATGTGATACATTTTGCGCACGAACGAGTGTTTTCACGTATCATATTTAACCCAACATTAAAAATATATAGGTACCTACGTTTTGTTTGGAAAATAATTTGACCACAGGAGTTCGGTCACAGTTTTGATTTTACAAGTTAAGTAAAAGTTAGTAACTGCAAAAAAAGAAAAATTTGTGGTTATAATGTCACGTACATAAATTATAATTGACCGACATTTATATTTAATAAAAAAAATAATAAATAACTGATGTGTATCATTTAAAAAATACAATTTAATATTTTTACTTAATTGTTATAAATACCTAGCTAGAAAAACTAAATAAAACACTCAAACATAATACTAATTCGATTTTAAAATCCAACTTCACAAAATTATTATTACATTTTAGAAGTTTTTAACACAATATTTGATTACTTCACACCTATCTACTTACCCCGAGTCGATAAATTATTGTAAATATGTTATTTTTTTAATTTCATAGCAATTGATCTTATTAAAATAACATATATTTTTTTTAAAGCATTCTTTGAAAAGTAATAGTTTTGCATTTTAAATAGTGCATACAAATTTACTCTTTTAAATTGTATCATTATAATATGAAATTATCATTCTTTAGCATAAAGAATGACTATAATATATTATACGTAATATTTATAAAATGAAATTTCTCAAATACATTTGATTTTCTAAATGATTGAATTTATATTTCAATTTTCATATCAAAAAACTTGGATTTTATAAATGCTTAAATGCTTTTTAAATGTTTATTTCAGAAAATTTAGGTTAATATTTAATTATTTGTCACGGACCGCAGGCTGCAAGAAATGGCAGAAGGTATATAGACTGTTAGCTAAAGCCTATATAAAACAAAACAATACAACATAATAAAAATGATAATGTCATAATCTTCAATGATTTTTCCCCTTAATACTTTTATACTCTTTTCTCGTCACGCTCGAGTGCTTGATGTACGACTTTAATGGAGACGGGTTGATGGATCTGTAAAAACACTAGAGAGTGGAGAGTGCAGTTTAATAAGGCTCAAGTTTAAGCGCTCACGACATTTATAAATTATAAATAATAATAACCCAGTACCGACTTAAATAATGCTCTGTATTCAGTGGGACAGAACTATTACAGTTAACAGAAGTGATTGAAGCAACAGAGATTATGGATAACTATTTCCGAAAGAATGTTTTTAGTTTTGTTCTCTTTATAAGATATTTAAGTAGTTTTACATGTTTCAAACGGGAAATGGATTCTTGAAGATAATTTATTTTTTATTTTTACTATATTCAAAGACGATTACTTATAAATTCAAGTATTACGTTAAAGACGTAATTTACAAATTAACAATTTGTTACAGAATTTGTATATCTTGCAAAAAAGTTAAATATTTCACAGTTCGATCACAGTGATTTTTAATAGAAAACTGATTTATATTCTGTATTACTATCGTCGTAATTTCCAATAAATATTATAGTCATACGCATACTTAATACATTGAAGGTATTGCAATATTACATTATAGTTATTAATTATTATTATTACATACGAATACCGGATAAATCATTGAATCATTGACAATATGCGTTTTTTCATTGCCACTATTTTATAATTAAGTAATCACTAATCGCATATTAAAAATATAATGTATTTTATCAAATTAAATTCATGATTTATGATTTTTTTTAAATTAACGATATCTAATCAAAAGTAATTATAAATTTCACAAAATTGTATCATTCTTATTGTTTGCTCCCATTTGATAGATAGGTAAGTAGGTACCTATTTTTTATTATTCATACGTACTTATATAAAAATTATTACAAATTTTTTAATACAATTTGTACATTATATTATGATATTAGAGCATACATACGTCTATTTCACAGGCTAATTTACAACGTATAGGGTATGTGAGTATATTATAGTTAAGAACGGGTTCAGTGAAATAATTTTAGTCATATAAAAAAATTATGTATGCTAACTTGACGACCAATCGGCCGTTTATATTGTATTCTAAACCACAGTAACAAAATACCTACACAGTTTTTATAACTTTGACTTTTTATACCTAATGGTGAATAACGAAAAACGGTTCTCTGCAATATTACAGTCTATCGTTTTCCACCGTCCAAATTGTCTGGTCGTTAAAAAATACATATCACCATAATAGTCTATACGCTGAAGAAAAAATGATTTGTCGTACTCGCCAGAGTTTTTTCTAAAAACAAAATGTAAGCAAATGGAATTTATAAACTGATTTGGTTAATCTGAATAAGGCTTTTTTAACATTAGTGCCATAGGTTCTATTTAGGAGACTATATACAGAACGTTTTTTAGTACCAAATAGACCTATTTATCTTCGAACCTATCTACCAACATCGTGCATGAGAGAGTTCCAATGATAAGAGATCCACATTGATTTAAAGTTTTCAATCTTTTCATCATAGTTGGGAGTAATCGATGGGTATTAATTACTATAAATTATACCAATACGAATATAGATACACAAAAGCATGGCAGTAATAATAATAATAATAATTTTACCATTCATATAAACACATTAATAAATATAATAAAATGGTTGAAATCATCACTGAGGGTTTCTCTTATTGATGAAATAATAATACCTTAAGTTTTTTTTTCTAAATACAATGAAAAAATGTTCAGATTGGCCAAAAATAAAAATAATAAATAGATATAATATAAGGATACAAATAAAAACATCTAATAATCATACTATCAGGTTCATATTTCATGTAATATAAAAACTATAATTAATTTTTAGGTTATTAATTGACTGCTTACTATAATAAATTGTTATAATATACAATTATAAATTTGAATTGGGGATTTATTAAATAAATTTAAACTTGCTGATAAAAAACATCGGTTTGAAAATTTATATTAGAATAATAGTATTATTGTGAACATAATATTACAAATACACCCACTAAACAAGCCTTCATGCATACTGCCTATATTTAACTCCTTAAAAATGGTACATTTAGTATCCATGGTATATGAATTATATCATTAATTACTATTATATATTAATATTACTATTTGCTTTAGTAGGCACTTCATTTAAAAGAGAGAGTATAAATTAACACCTTTTTTAACTTCTTTGATCTGTCTAAAATAAAATAAAATCGTCAATGTGTTTTAGATTTGATATTGAGTCAGTAATTCATATTTTTAATATTATATTCTTTTTACTAGTGAAATACATTTTTACGGCGGTCAAACAATTGCCTAACTACCAAGAAAAATTGATATTAGTAAAATAATGTTTTGTTAAGAACATAAAATATTAAAATGATTTTTTTATATAGCCTAATATTTTAACTAGTGAAAATAGCCACAATACTTGAACTTAAAAGTCATTAAATCATATTGATAATAATAAAATTGATAATTTCCTATCAAAGTTTTAAAAAGAACAAAGACTTAAAATTGTATTCCTAATTGTTTATGTTATTTTAAATTTCATCACCTGCTTACTTTATGACATATATTATATTTGATAAACATACTACTAGGTATATCCTATTTTATAATATGTTAAGTATGTATTCAGTACTTATGATATAAAATATTCTGAACGTAAATATTATATTTTATCAAAATATTTTAATACTCGTACTTTGATTTTTAAGAAAGTAAATAATAATTATTAATTATTATTTATAGATAATCAAAATAAAAAAAAACTAATTATCATACTACTTGCAAAATATTTTATGTTGTGATAAAACAGCATGTTAATATATGGTCAGGTAAAATATATTGCGTTTACTCATGTATTTACGGCACAACGACATAAACTAGCACGATTTAAGAGTCAACGCATTTTTAATAAAAAAAAAAAACTCTTATCCCTCGTGAAGTAATCAGATTATTGTTTATTTTTAATTTGAAATATAATTTATTTATTTTATACATTATATTTTATTGTTTGCATAATTTTGCTATAATTATACCAATATTTTTGTATTTTATCCTTTATTTTTAGTAATGCTTGGTACATCAAAAACAATGTGAAATTTATTAATTTATATTGTCACTAGACTCTAGTTATGTACTCTAATTTATTAATACTTATTTTATAATGAATAATAATATCTATTTTTTCAGGTGATCAATTTATGTTATTCAATTTTTTCGGTTTTAGTCAAGTCTCAATTGAAAGTAACGAATAAATAATAACTAATAAACAACAATTATTACAAAATTCAAGAGGAGCAAAATCAGATCTCCGCGATCTTCTTTAATTATTTACATAGACATGATATCGACAACAGAGTGTTTTGTAACATTTTAAAATTGAACAACGTTATTGACCGGGTAAGCGCAAATGTCTATACACATAAAAATAACCGATTTAAAAAAAAATAAATATTTATGTACATAACAAACATAAAGTTTATACTTATTAATAAATAATTACTCGTGTAGGTATGTATGTATCTAATAAATTTATCATATTTAATATGTATGTTTTTTTTAATAATCTAATAAAATTTAAATTTTGAATTTTCTTTTAAATCATGTTAAAACGAATTTTGTTGAAATACGCTTTTGATTTCCCTAACGAATTTCGGTATATCAAACTTTTTGTTAGGTCCCTTGAAATTCATCGCATCGCAAGTTGACTATAGTTGAAGACACCGTTTCGTGTATTATTATTTACCATCAACAGTGAAATTATTTTTTTTTTTTTTGAACTTGAAAATCGTTAAATCATATTAATTATAACAAAATTGATAATTCCTTATCAAAATTTAAAAAAAAAAACAAAGTCTAAAAATTGTATTCCTAGTTGTTTATGTTATTTTAAATTTCATCACCTAAGTTTAATTTAAGTATATTATATTTGGTAATTTGGTAAGCATACTGCTATATCCTGTTTTATAATATGTTAAGTATGTATTCAATACTTATGAGATAAAATATTCTGAACGTAAATATTATATTTTGTCAAAAGCTTTTAATACTTTGATTTTTAAGAAAGTAAATAATAATTATTAGTTATTATTTATAGATAATCAAAAACAAAAAAAAAAAAAAAAAATTATTTATCATACTACTTGCAAAATATTTTATGTTGTGATAAAACAGCATGTTAATATATGGTCAGGTAAAATATATTGCGTTTACTCATGTATTTACGGCACAACTACATAAACTAACATGATATAAGAGTCAATGCATTTTTAATTAAAAAAAAAAACTCTTATCCTTCGTGAAGTACTCAGATTATTGTTTATTTTTAATTGAAATATGATTAATTTATCAGGTAACATTAGGCTCATATTTTTTAATTCTATTTTTAGAAGTTGTAATAAGCAACTAAATAATCACAAATCATAGCGTATTTTTAAATTTATTTTTCTGATGATATTTAAAGTTAAATTAAAAAAACGTAGACTATGTTTTCCTATTTCACATGAAAATATAAAACTAAAAATTAAACTATTCTACAAGATCGGTTTTTCTGTTAATTTTTAATCGTTGAAATACTTTGATTTGGTTTTTCCGGAAGGTCTATTGTATCAAGGAATCACCTGCATTTGCTCTTAACTAAATAGCCTACTCTGACACAATTAATAATATTTAATTATTTAGATGATTTTTTATCCCCACTTTAGGTTTCATCTATAATGCAAATAATATTCAAGATCGATCGAACCTAGTTTAATATAATTTATTTGATCAAATAAAAATGTAATGAAAAATATATTTAAAAAAACTTTAACTTATGATTTATTCAAAATCATTAGGATTAAATAGTTTTTATTATGATTGAATATTTAATAAGTTTTTCTGTTAATTTATGTATTTCATTTATATTATATATAATATATTCATATTATCAAATTATTCTCTCTTTATTACGTAACTATACATTAAGAGACTATTAATTACTATATTTCATATGACTAGTTAATGGTAAGTTCCAGTTAATAAATAACCTAAAGACTTGTAATAAACCTTAATATTATTAGGTTTAAAGACATAGAATCCGCTAATTTATTAAAAATTAAAAATTCAGATAATTTATAGTTATGTTGATTAGTCGTAAAGCAGGTTGTATGAAAAAATTTAAATCAAAGTTTATCAAACCATTTCTACGTTGACCAAAAATGATCACATATTGTAAAATAGTTGAATTTGATCATTTTATTTTATTATTTATAATTATTTGTTCATGTCACATTAAACTTACATTTTTTAATTAGCTTATTTGATAACACCAAAAACAAAAAAATACAATTAAAACACATAACAATTTTTGATTATTCAGATTTTATTCAGATTTAATATTCTGTAAATATAATTTTTTAAATCGAAGTCCATTGTAATCAATGTAATATTATTATCTTCCAAATAAAAAAAAAAAAAGTTATCGAGATTTGACTATTTTACAAGGCCAGGGATTTACTCCTGTGATCCAAGTTTTGACTACAAATATAAAAATTAGTATGTTCATATAAACATTCACATGCTAGTTTCTAAAACTCCCTTACTCCAATTCCTATGAACTCGGTAAATAATGCATATAATTATACTGTAATTAAAATAACTTTAATACATATTGATACAAATACCTGTTGAGTTTGGTATAAATGGGTCCTATATGTTTGGATAAATCTAAATATAAGTTACATTAAGTATGAACTATTTTAGGTATTTAAATTCTATAAATGATTCTCTTCTGCATATCATAACTGATTAAATTGATTAATTCTAATTCCAATCTATTTAAGATTTGGAAAGATTTTTGTTATTATTATTTATTTATTTACATATTGTGTATTCAATTATTTTGATATAATAGTATAATATTATACATAGGTATTCATGTATTATATATGAAATATTATTATGAAATACAAGCAATTATTTTAGGTTTTAAGAAACTCATTAATATTAATAAAAAATAAAACTATTAATTTTTAATATAAATAGTTTATATTTATATTTTAGTTTGTAAACGACAACACCCGTGAAAATGTTCATTTAATAAATTCAATGGTGGCATTATAGAAGGAGGTATATAGTCTTAAACTAATAACACAATTTAAATGATACTACACAACATAATATTTTGTTATATCTTGTATTTGTTGTCTGATGTTGAAAAAAAATGGACAATATTTACGATGAATTTAATATTTATACATATAAAAATTATACCATCAACATTAATTATAAACTTGATATGTGCTTGTAAGTTTTAATATAAATATTTTTTCTTGATAATCAAACGTCTTTAAAATTTCACAAGAAATAAATGTATTATACAACTCACTCAAATTAAAACTATTTACACAAGATTACAATAAAGGTAAAAATAATGATGTTTTTCAATAAAAAAAAAAAAAAAATATAATAATAATAATAATAATAATAATAATAAAAATAATAGTCCTAATAAAGTCTAAAAGAAAAACATTCTAAACATTTAAATAACAAGAACATCGTATAAAAAAAAAGAATAATAATAAACCATTATCGATATAGTAAAATATTTACACGATAAAACATATATTATTAATGTTAATATTTATCATAATGATTTTGGTATAAAAATAATTTAGTTGAATAAAATATAAATAATTTGTAATTTCTGTAGGAAAAAAATGCTCTTCTTTTTTGATTTATTACAACAAAACAAAGAAAAAAATATATAAATATAACCACCGGAAATCGAATAATTAGTTAAAATCGCCAAGAGATATTCCGTATAATTTGGTTTTGTCCGCAGATAAATAATATTTTTAAAATAATAAATATATATCATGTATAATATATATATATACATGTTTATATATCATCATTAATAATAATATCGTCGAAATGAAAAAAAGTACAGACGAATTAATCAAAATAATTTAAAAAACGACCCTTTCGTCGGTTACTGTCCACGTGGTTGGGTGGTTAACAGCCTGTAGGGTATGAGCGAGGGTTCGTCGTTGGTTTAGTTGACCGACGGTTGCATACAATATCCGCTGTACGTTCGGATGTTCTCTTCCGAGTAGTTCTTGCTCTGTATCACTCCGGCATCTGTGTGATGAGAAGGGCACGTATGTTCCGCCGGACACTGACACAGCGTGTTAGTGTTGACTTCGTCTACCATTTCCTGACGCTTTCGCACCGTGAACAGCCGACAAGGTTCTTTCCGTTGACATCGTAACCTCTGCAAAACGAAAAAAACAATTCCAAATTATAAGACGTAACACGTAAAAAACAAAAAAATAAATATTCAAACGTTTGTACGGGTTTATAGTGTTCGATGATCATATGATATTGTTATGACGTACAGAAGAGACGTGACGTGAGTTTGAGTAAAATTAACTAAAATAATTTTAATCCTATTTGAAATCTAACTAATATGTTTTGCATAGTCTTGCACAACTAAATTGTTTTTCTTCCGAATTGCTAAACTTTATACTTTCATTATTTTTTACCTGTTTCTAATACGTATTGGATATTGTGTTTAGTATAACTATAATCTGCATAATATTATCAAGGTATGTATCTTAGTATCTTTGGTAATCTATTCATTTTGTTGGAGGGAGAGGGTTGGGTTAGGATGATACTATCCCTTAAAACCCTTCTCCCACGTATTTTTTTTTTATATATACCGTATACAAAAATAATATTAGTATTGCATGTTCAAAAATGTTCATGTATATAATACAAATATTATTTTTAATGCGCTGAGCCTCGACTTGTAGTATGTAGTAGGTTTAAATAGTAAATATACTATAGATATATTATATCTATACACGATGTACACAAGCATTAAGAAGTTCCGCCAACTGACATAATAATTAATGATACTATTATTACGTGAATATTTCAAAAATTTAATACAGCGTTTAATAATTATTTCACATAAACATCGTCGTCCCCCAATCACTGGTTTTGTTTATGACTATATAATTGTATATGACGCCATGTTGTCGATTCAATGATCCCGGATCCTTTGCGAGAGTTAATTCAACGCCATTCAATTACTTTTATTTTTGTTTTGTAGTTTACATAGAACACACTATAGATTATAGAACAAACAATATATTTGTCAGCGCGATTCACGCGGGCGCGTATCGGTAACGCTCTTGTATAATAATTAATAGTATATATTAAAGTCCCCGCACGAGTACTAGCGGCCACTCGATGAAACAACGACATTTTCCCCTTCGTCAAAAAAATCTTTTGTAATGCTTTTAAGGAGTACTATTATATAATGACAACATTGAAATATTTTTTAATATGGAATATCCGTGGGTCGGATAAATATAGCTTTTCCGGCAAGTACCAGTACGCTTTGTATCGTAAAACACTACTCTACAGGGGGAAAAGGCGCTTATTCAGTTAAAACTTTAACAAGCGTAAGTGCACATGTGAACTAAAAAAATTGAATGTGCTATTCTACCTTAATATTACTCCAGATGGCTACGTGAATCAAACATCTAACTCAACGTTGTCGATAAATTTGACCAAAAGATCATATATATATATATTTGAGTTTTGGACGGATCGCATAAGAAAATTGATTAATTTGACAGACTAATCATAAGCCATTAGATCATAATATTTAAGGGATCATTAGCTCATTAATTGATATAAATCTCATATAATGTATAAACATTATACAAAACCCAGTGAAAGGAGTAAGGAATATTGTAAATACGGTATACCTGTACATTTTAAACAAAATATGCAGATAAAAAATAAATGCTTTATTGAAGGTAAACTAAAATATGTAACCCAACTTAACCTAAACATGCTGAAGGCTGTTCGAGAGGGTTAATTCATATGTTCGAGTTGGGGTCTACTATGCCTCTTGAATCTATTTAAAAATCGATTCTTAATTAGGTTCATTTTCAATGATTCTTAACGTAATTATAGTATATACTAGTACTTACGCTCTGAGGGGAGCATGCAAACGAATACTGATAGCCGATCTGTTTGGACTCGGTCTGGTACGCTTGCCGCTTCAGTAGGTAGGCAACCGAACCTTTGGGACAGTGGCAGTGAACCGTCTGCAGCGTACCGTTGCCCTCGCTGCGCAATGTCCACGCCATATCGCGAAAGTAGCGACATTTGGGCAACATCTTGATGGGCTCGCATAGCTATACAAAAATTAAAACATTATTGACATCGTTTTATAGAAGGTACAAGTATTACGCAGATAGATACATAAATACGTTAAGATAACATAAAGCTAGATGTGTACCTATTATTAATGCATGCATTATAAAGTCCGTAACTCGTAAATAATATTATGTTATATAATATATATACCTAAACGTCGCATGCATACTATAGCAGATTGCAGGAGTGGACTAACTAGAGTGGAGGATGGGCAATCCCCGCCTGGATTTATGAAAATTGGGGCTACTTGAATAAATTTGAGCCGAATTCACTGTTTATCCGGGGCCAATTTTTATTCCCAGTCCGTTCCTGGCAGATTGATTATTACAATATTATTATTATTGTTCACCCCTATTTTGTCTTTGAATAATTAGTTTATTAAAATCCTGATTTTTTAAATTTGTTAGTATACCCACTTTAAATACCATCAGCCATTTAAAGATAATCTGATGTATCGTCTCGTGTCGATATACAAACTATTTTTTTCAAATAACAATAACTCTACATTTTACAAAACATTTTTAAGCAAAATATTTTATTTTAAATGTTAAATTATAAACAAATCAAAATTTGAAGTAATAGATTCAGAGTTATAAAGATTCAAATGCTAAGGAAAATAATCATTAATAATAGCTTTAAAATATGTGAGCTAATGTATTATGAATCTATATGAATCTATAATTATTTGATAATTGAATCAACAAATTATTAGTTAAATTTTTATAGTTTGAAAACAAGTGTCTAAATATAAAAAATACTAAACTAAACATTACATTAAAACATTTACGCAATTACAATATTTCATCTTTTGATGTAAAACTACTAATTAAAGATAATTATCCTTACTCTTACTAGTATTTACATATAAACAATTCTTAACTCAAAAATTATGATTTAAAATTTTAATTTTAATTCATCAGAACATTATAAAAAAGTCATTTAAAACAATTAACGGCAAAAAAAAAAAAAGTAATTAGAAAAAAAGAACATCAAACACATAAAATTGCATAAAATTTCTGTTTAAATAAATGGTCTTTATAACTCTATAAATTTTAATAAAATTATACTTATATTTTAAAATTTTAAAAATTAGAATTTGAATAAATCCATGATTGAAGGGTGACACCACTCGGGGCGAATGATATTATCCCCAGTTGAGGGTTCACATACGCGTGTATTAAAACGCACGAATGGTTAACTGAAGTCGTTGTGCGTTAATAACAAAAACAGGTAGGAATAACGTATGTATACGTATCTTTTTTTTTTTGAAAATTTATCGAAATCGATAAAACGATCGATCAAACGGAATGATTCTGACGGGTTTTATTCGTTAGTATAATACTGTGTGTGAATATACTATATTATTATATGCATAATATAACAATAATATTATTTATATTATATAATATATTGTACGATATCGCGGTGCACAAGGCGCTTTGGGGCAAAGGCGCGTTACACCCAGCCGCGGTGGATTTTCATATTTCGTGTTACTTTTTCGTTTTCTTTTTTTTTACCTTGAACTGCCTCGTTTTGTCGGTGATGGTGTGCCCGTCAGCCGGCGACAGCATTTGCGAGCACGGCGGCACGCCCGGCGGACACCTGCACTGCCTCTCCACCCACGGCCATTGATACATGTCCACCTTGCTGCACACCGCCCACTTTTCGCACACCGGCAACTCTTCCTCTGAGCTCTGAAATAATAAAAACACAGATGCGATTATTACACGCGCGTCAAATTACGAAACGCGTACCTAAATAGTATGAATATTATAATATATAAATTAATAACAACGACGACGATAAAGATAATGCACAGCGAAGAAAATAAAATTACAGTAAACCAGTATCATAACAATATTATAATACGAGCGCGTAGGGTCGCACCCACTTCATTCGGAGAAATGTCTTATGAAACTGCATTAGTAAGTACAAGTATATATTTTAATACATATATATATATATATATTACGTGTGTGTATGTGCGTCCATATTATGTTATGATAGTGCACGTAGGCATCGAATTAAATAGAAATTATTAATAAAACACATTATTTTAATAAAATATTAAATAGTATAGGCATACGTAATAATGATGTATATTGTAAAATAACGATTTAAATCCGCGCGGCGAATAATCGATAATTTATTTCAGTTATATTGATGATTTTGACTGTTTTTAAAGTATAATAATCAAATAACGTAGGTAATAATTAGTAATGTATAATTCTTTGCAGTATTTAATTGACCATCGGTTGAGATCTCGAAGCGAAATATTCATGTTTAATTACCTTTATTTTTCTGTTAATAATTGGATTAAATCCAAAGCTAATACTACTACTTTTACATGTTTTTCGTAAAAATATAGATACCACGTGCTATACCATTTACGAGTATAATATATAATTATAGTAATTATACCGACTACAAGAACTTTAGATTAGATGGAAAAAAGTTTTAGCCAGATCTTAATCGATCACGATCAAGCTGATTAATTTATTAAATTATTTAGTATTTACCGTCACGTGTGAATTATATATTACCGCTTACATAGTAATTATTTATATTAATGCAATCTGTTTGTTATTTATTACAAATAAATTCATTTATACATGAAAACGTTTTTTTTTTTTCTATAATATTGTGTCATAATAATTTGCTAGGCATTACAATTGCAGTCATATATATTATACAAACATACATATATAATGTATTTATTATATTTTTACTAAAATAATTTGATTACTACTAACGTAAATAATGTGGGTATAATACTAAAGCTATCAAGTACAATGATTTTTTTTTAGAACGTATTTTTTAAACAAGATAAAAAATAAAATGACTAAATGCATTTTTTTTTTAAGTAGGTCATTATTTTCAATGTCTTAATGATTATCAGAATATATATATAACCTCGTCGTAATTCTTTGTATTTTTCGATAAACTTATAGGTACCTATTTGGTTTGCAAGCGAGACGGTTATAAGTACTACCCCAATAGATTATAAAACTATTACAGCATGTCAAGACAAGAAATACGATTGTCGTACATTTTATATATACGGTAATACTGTAATAATTTAAAACGACTCATTGTTTGTGATAATATTTTTTACACGTGTAGGATGATAATACTAATGAATGTTAGTTTTTTCCATAAAATGTGGAACTAATTACTAAAAGCTGCAGCATACTTCGACGTGATTGCACTGTACAATATTTTATGTTTTTATAATGATCCACAACATTGTAGTTCAGAGACCATTTACAGGGAAAGACTCGATAGAATATATATCTGAATATAATTATTAACAATTGATGAACACCACAATGTCGCAAAAGAAATTTTTCCAGTTGATAATATGTAGAAAATAAATGATTAATTCGTACACCTCACCTCGTAAAATTTGTGAGTTATAATTCATTTGGATCAAGTAAAAGTAGCCTACGTAAAATTTATTACCTCGGTGTCTCTCACAAAACATTGTATATTCCAATGGCATAAAAAGAAGTTGATATACTTAAATCAACTATAAGTTATTTTTTGTGATAAATATAGCACCTATTTCAAATGGAAATTAAAGAGAACTAATTTTTTTTTAAATAAATTATGAGCAGTATACTTTTATTTTTATCGAAATAAAAAGATGTAAATAAGTAGATAGTTACTAAAACAATTTATACGTCAAAAATATATTCATACAGCGTCTGAAGAACGTATTTACACAGTTATATATTTTAATACTCATTAATAAGTAAAACTAACGACAATCAAGATGTCATTGAAAGTAGGTATTTATATAATTATATTTTACGTATATGAAGTATGAATTTATGCTATTTAAGCTCTGTTGTTTTTGACCTAATACCAAATTGAGTATTATTTAGTTCTGGTATACTATATCTATATTCAATGGCAAGACTTATAAATTGTATTGATGACAATGTGCTGTGATCTACAAAAGATCACATCTCTTCCCAAAAATTTAACGTCGATAGGTATAAGGTGTAATTATACACATCACACATCATACAAAGTTACAAAATTACAAAATATGTTCCGACTGAGCTCCATTTTAATATGTTCCACATCATGTATAATATTAATCAGAATGAAAACTTACGTTTGAAAATATTTAAATGCCCATAACATATATTTACGATTTCTCCAAATATTAGATATTTATTTAAATATACATATGTGTGTAGACGTGTAGTATGTGTTCATAGCCTCATAGGTACAGAATAATAAGCCATATGGATTTTTAATGTACTGGTGTGTGATAGAGGAGTTCAAGATAACGTGAACGAGTGTATGAGGAGGAGAAACGCTGAATCTAGATTTCATTTAAATATTAAGTGGGTGTGTGTAGTAAATAGGTAATGATTTTACGTAACATTTTAATATAGACAATAATAGTACTTATTTAAATCATAATAATCATGTAATAATATAATATTGCATTTCTGCATTATCATATACTTATAGTATGAGCGAATAAAATATTATGTTTTGGTATAATACTATTATATGTAATATATGTTCTCATGAATAAAAAATAATAAATACCAATCGCTGAGTGCTATATAAAATATATATGTAATGTGCATTATGTGTATGTGTGTGTGTAGTATAATATGTAAGGTATAGTTATGTATATATAAATTATTTATTATTGTTATTATTATTAATTTTATTCTAAAATAATATTTATAATTATAATTCCGTAGTAAAATAATTGTATCTATTTTGTTGTTTTTTCGTGTTATTTTGCGTTGTATAATTTACTATATTATATATTTTTATGCCATCGTGTTATAATGATAAAACAGATCAAAAACATCACGTACTCTTTTAACAATTAAAATTTTACAATTCAATATGTATTATGATTAATATATGACTCAAATTATATGTGTTTGTCGTCAAAAAAAAAAAAAAAATGATGGCGCGTGTCTATCTAGAAATTACGTACCTATTATTCGATCGGACATCCGCACTGAACACGTTTTCATCATAAAACAATAATAATAATTATAGTATTACCTATACACTATTCGACTCGTAATTTGTTATTTAAAGTTGTATAATGTAAAATGTAAATTATAATCAAACACAATTTGAGCGTTGTTATTGTTTTGCTTACGTTATCATAATAATAAATGTCTCACCGTGTACGACAAATTCCCGTAATCGTGTATAAGGTGATTACGGTATCTCTGTACGTAATAAAATAAACTTAAAGAATTTCAAATTAGCTTTCTCTTTACCCAAAAAATATATTTTTACGGATTTAGATTGTTTAAAAGAAAAAAAAATCTTACTTCCAATTCCGTCTAGTTTACTCGAACAGAAATTAAGTGAAGTGATGATAAAACGAGTATACTGATTTATTCACGTTAAGCCCTATATTAATAGTATTTAACGAGAAATCGCGAACCATCGTATTATTATAAGGTTCTCTATACGTAAATCTAAAATAAACACCTTTGCAAGAGTCACGTATAATACTTATTCCGGTTCCGTCGCAATTAAATTAAAAAAATATTGATAGAAATAATATTTTAATTATTTGACGTTGTACTTAGCGTCGAAACATGTTACGTCATTATGTTTTGTTATTGTTGCACATGCACATTTCTGTGCGAAACTGCGAAATTAACGCTATTAATTTATAGTAACGTTTTTTTTTTCAACATCGAAATTTCTGTCGTCCCACGCGACGTTATTTGCACACGGTGATGGCGACATGATATATATTATTATATAACATTATGTTACTGTATTATATGTATATATTTATAAATGTATACGCTTGCATCGTTATTTGGTGATTAAAAATTGATTTGGCACGATTTTTTACCTAGTCCGCCCCCTTAGAAAAAAATTTGATCGCACCGGCCCTGTTGGCATCGACTCAAGTATTCGACACATCTGCGGCCCAAGATGCAAACAAATTGATTGCGCAAAAAACCACACATACTATATTATAATTTACGTTATAATGTTTTATAATGTATTTTAAATAATTTTTTATTATATTTATGTACGCACGTGCATTGCGCGGGACTTCACGACGCTCGTATATTATTATACAAAAAATACTTCTCTGTAGTACACACGCGTCGTATAATAACTAAATAACGTATTACGTGTATGTATACAACATACATCATATATATATATATATTATACATCTGTACAGGAATTACTCTTATATATTATTACCTATTGGCTTCTCCATGTTTATCTATATCTATCTATATATTAACAAACGAACATAAACTCAGTCATATAACCAAAGGTATACATGACGCACAATAGCACATGTATATATTTATCATAATGTGGCATTGTGTTGAATTATGAGTATAGAGGATACGATTTTTAAGATTTTTTGTAAACAGAAAATAATTATTTTTTTTGAAAAACTTAGTTCATTTAATTCATTATTAATTGACATTAAAGAATATACAAAAGTTCAAAAAATGTACGTACGTGAGCATTGATACTTGTCCGTTATTATATTATATAGTACCTATATTATACATATTACCTATATATCAATATATCATTTTAATGATTAATATAATTATTTCAATATTCTACGTAATAATTTTACTAGCCCTTTTTTCATTATGAATAAAGTTTCTGGAAGAATATGTAACTAAGTAACACCCCCTTCTGCGACTCACTGGCCACCATCCCTCAAATAGTAACTACGTCGCTAATACTGAACATTTTAATTTATAATAATGTATTGTATAATTTATGAATACACATCACGCGACTTTCCTAATAAATACATCTGCTACTCATTGCTAAAAAAATATACTAGATAAAATATTATAAGTTTATATTGTTATGTAACTTGTAATACATATTATATATTATTACAGAACCGAGACATTTTAATTAGGTAAAATGATCATATTTAATGTATTATGTTTTCCATGTTTCATTTATGTAAAATATATAATTCATGATAAAATATTATATTGTTTTATGTAAATGCTTACGGTTTCTAAGACTTGACATATTTTAATTTATGAGATTTCAATTTCGATTGTACTATTTGAACTTAAATTATTAAAATTGTCTTAAATTCTTTTTATGGATATTGAATGTAAAATTAAATTATTGTACCTATATTTTGTTTTAATTATAGGATGTACACTGACGCTGCATCAAATGACCTGCACATACTAAAGTCAATACATTAATTGTATTATATGTGAATAAACATAATTGTGTTAATAAATTTAAAATTTAAATTATACTTTTATTAAATTTACATAATTTTGTAATATTTTGATTTTAAAGAAAATTTTTTGCAGACACTGTGCAATAATTTAGAATTTAAATCCAGGTTTTCTAATGCAACAACAAATAATTATGGACTGTAATAACTAACAAATCGTCCAAAGACTTCACAGTCATACGAATAATAAACGATATTATCAAAAACTGTACCTAGATACTACAAAATATTATGTTCCTACGAGTAGAAACTTTTTATGTTTAATAAACAGTTTTATACTCTTCCTCGGACTCAAAACAAAGAATTCAAAACAACATTAACACGGAGCAATCCTACAGAAGACTATAATATGTAAGTAATAGTATATATGAAATAGAAAAAAAAAACTATCATTATCGTGTTTGAAACCGTCCATCTAGTTGATAAAATTCGAAAAAAAAAACAATCTAAAATATAATAATAAAAATAACTTCTAACACACACACATAATAAACACACGCTTATTTATATATATTTATATAATAATTGACCAGATGGTGATTACGACAGAAAACTCGGAGAAACGTTGAAAAATGTCAAAGATGATGAAGTAAAAAAAAAAAGGAACGGGTATGTACGTTCATGTATACCTTATATATATATATAAAATAATGATTCAATACATATTTTGTTTAGTATATATACGATACGCAACAATGTACTGTAACGACGACCGCGCGACAGGAAGAAGTAAAAAAAAACGCGCACGCGCGAGCTTGTTTTTTTTTTTTTTTTTTATTGAATCGTAGCTGCTGCCGCCACCGATCGCAGTCGATTTTCATTGATGCGACGACGGCGTGGCGTAAAAAGATCGGTCGGCGAGCGTCACTGAATGGACACGACGTTTTTGTGGGAGGGTGGGGGGTTGTAGCGAATGGGTTAGGGGAGCGGAGTGGTTTCCAGCCGTCGGGCCGGACGGGGCGGGCCGGGTACACGGTTTTTATAATAATTTCATTCTTGTTTTTTATTTACTATTATTTTTATTCTGTTTTGAACAGACTCTGCGCGGGCGGGCCGGGGTGGGTCGCTGTCAGAGGGAGGACGCGTTTCGGTAGGGGCAATCGCCGCCGCCGCCGTCGTCTCGGACGAACGAGAGAGATCGCCACCACACGGTCGACGCGGCGACGTCAGAGACGCTGTGAGAGTCCGCGCGCACGGCGGATCGCACGTGACATTCCATTCACGGAACGAACGGTCGGACAAGCGTGCGCCGCCGCCGCCGCCGCCGCCACCCGGGATCCATGCCGTGCGACCGGTTCCGTCTTCTCGCGGGGCGGCGAAGGGTTTCCGTGCGCGCATTCGGAACTGGTTTTCCTCTGCTCTCCCGGCTTGCACGACGGCCGAGTACGTCCGTCCATTATACACACAGCCGCCGCGGTACATATTATTATTATTATTATTATTATTGTTGTTGTTGTATTCCGTGAGCGCGCGCGTGTATGCGGCGTTCGATGCGCGCCAAAAAAATTATAACCGGAAACGCGACGTCACGGTCGGACTCACCACCTCACCTGTTTCCTCTTGCCGCGTGCGCGCTCGCGACGAGATGACGATGACGCGGCGACCCATCAATCACCTGTTGCCCGCCACGGAGATTGACAACTCATATACAGTATATTCTCGTATACACACGCACGCACACACACACACACACACACAATACCTATATATACGCGTGCACCGGTTTAGTATTCGCGTTTGCTCTCGCGCGGATAAATATAATATAATACGTAATACGAATCGATCGGCATATCAGAGTACGTATATTATTATCATCGCGAAACGCATGTGTTGCAGTGGGTATACGACGGGTCAATGTCTATTCTAAAGGTCAATTCGCATCCATACCTCTCGCAAAATGATCGCGATCATTCGATATTGATATAAAATATAATAACGTTAAAATATGTGTTTGTATCGTAAAAATGATTTTGATCGAATGATCCCGCTGCAAACCGACGTTGTGAAGAATAATATAATAACTGTGCACGTGTACGTTATTCGCCGTAAAGAAAACGATTATTATTATTTGCATACGACAATAATACGAGGAAGTGCGCACCACCCCCAACCACAACACGTGGGGCCACCCGCCGGCGGTTGAATGCGCGACGACGATCGTGGGAGAATTTTTCTCTCTTTTTTTCGCGGTAAACAATCGGAATAAAAACAACTACTGCGCGCCATTCAACGGGACGACGACAATGGCGAGGAAAGGAAGAAGAGGAACTCGCCGAATGCGTGTGTACCTGTGTATAATATAATAATATGCGCGCATTGATTGTACTCACAAATACACACACACACAAGCATGAATATGATATATGTGTAAGTATAATATATATACGTATGTAGGGTCCGCCGCCACTGAATATGCACCGATTGTCCTTATCCGCCGGTTATATAGGTGCGCTGCAGCTGTCTGTCGGGGTTACTTGCGCGTGTATATATAATCGCGCCCCGGCACAGATCGTGGCAAGTGTATATATAATATAATATTATATACATTGTATTATGCACGCCGCGATAACCTAGTTTTACAACGCGTCCTTTTTTTCAAAGTCGAATACGTGTACGTAGGCGATACACCGATAAAAATTTATAGATAGATAATGGTATATGCAACACGACAGACGTGGCTCGCTACTATTTTACCGATCTAAATATTATTATAATAATATCATACTGCAGTGACGTTGCTTATCGTCGCCTATATAATATAATACTATCATTGTACGTGCTTATAGGCTTAACTTTATTATACTGAATTAAACTCTATCGAATATTCCTTTTTTTAAATCGACGAAGGGTCGTACAGATCTCGCCCATACCTAGCAACCCCGCGACGCAAACCGTGATATACGATATCGGCGGATACGCATATGTACACTTGAAGCGATTTTGAAACGTATACCTATATAAACGACTGTATATTATTATGTTTCATGTATATACGCATATAATATGATGCACAGTTATGTAGATAGGTTCACTGAAACCAGCATCTACAATAGGTAGATATAAAGTATAAACACACACACATATATTTTACACACATTAAACATGTGTGTGTGTGTGTATAGGAGACTCCGACGAGTTTTCTAACGGCGAGAGAGAATGTACGAAGACCGCGTAGAAAATATCGAGAATGCGATGCAAAAAAAAAAAAGAGTCGGAATGCCGTGAAATGGTTTCGTGTAAAAAAATTTTGACGTAGGTATCCGATGTTTAATAATGCGCAGAACGCACATAACGCATTACGCATACCTACATAATAAATCGGTACAATTTCGTTTTTTTCCGTACGTTATTAAATGCGCGCGTTTGTCTATATATATATATATATATATATAGGTATATTAATATGAAGGGCTGTCGTCGTCGTCGTCGTCGTCGCGGAGACGGCGACCGGAATATACGCCCCCGTGTACGGGAAATGACAGGTTTCAGACGCGATTTGGGCGCCACTCGATCGCACGTTAAGATAGGAATATATATAGGTATACACAGATATATGTGTATATACTGCACGGTCGCCGCCGCGTAATCGAGGTCCGTCGCCACTACGCACATATATCGCAGTCGCCTGCACTCACTCGCCGTCGTCTGCACTCTGACGCCGCGCCGTGCCGGGCACGTCCGCGTAATAATAATAATAGTAATAATAATAACGTCGGATAACCGCGCTTGGCGCCGGTCGTGAACCAAGAAAAACGGCGTACCTGCAATACCTATACATATATATATATATATGTGTGTGTGTGTGTGTGTGTGCATATGCCCTCGTCGTCGTCGTCGTCGGAAGAACGCGTTTCGCCACGCTCGGCGCGCCGTCCGCCTCGACCGCTGTGCGTGCGCAATTCATGCGACGCGCCTATCGCGGAAGACGACGGCCGATCGGCCGCGCCGGCACTAACGAACGCAATACATTACGTTACGGCACACCTTGTTTTATGTCTACCCCGTACTGTTTAATACGTAGCGAACGATATCCAACGTCGGTCCGCCCTCTTTTACCCCTCTATAGAGTAGTAAAAGCAAATCATTTATTTATTTATTTATTTATTTTTTTTTTTTTTTTTGATGTAGTTAAGATTTCGTGCCGCTTAACACAAAACGTTTATAGTGTATACGCACCGTGCTGTTTAGAACCTACGTCAGAGCCGGTTCCTAATAGGCGGCGGACGAACTTCATCACGGCCGCTGACAAAACAAAAAAGAAAGAAAAAATGTTTTTGAATAACTTTTTTCTACATTGTACTGAATGAGGTTTTCATTGATTTTCATTTGATTTTTTGAGTTTTCCTTGGCTTTGATTTAGATAAGTACAACAGACGTGTAGATACATCACGTTTAGATTTAAAACCAAAAAGAAGTTAATCGGAAGATTTCTTGAATTTCTGAAGTGACCCTTAAAAATATTATAGTTGGTGGTCTTTGACTTAAACTCTTAGTCTATAGTTACTATACTCGTATTTTCTTTGTGACGTAATTTTACTATTGCAATATGCGCGTATATTCGACACATCATTACTTGTATACATATACAATATAGTTAATTAATGGCTATATACTTATGTCACACTGAATGACAGTTAAGATGGGGCACATACACGCACCAAATCGATTTTATTCTATTACCTATTTACTTTTTTATATTTCCGGTTTTAATGCACATTACGATTTCACGAGCTTTTGTTGATTTTTAATTTATAAACTTCAATATTACATTAATTATATATATATATATATATATATATATATATATGTTTATTTTTTTATTTATATGTGGCATAAAGATGACTGAAGTAAGAATCAATAGTTATTAACTAAATTTTTAATAACATTCTTACGGGATGTTTAGTGAATTTATTCATAACTTTCACTTTAATATATCTATTAATAACTCAAATAGAGAAAATAATTTGATTTTAAACTTATTATTTAAATTATATACAAAATGTCTAGAATAGTCTAATTTATATAGATTTAATGAAAATGTTGTATTTTTTTAGTTAATATTTTTAAATTATATTAGCAAGATTTTTTTATCTGGTGTTGCATACATTTTCGTTTACTGCTGGCTTTATTAGTTTCCCCAAAATCACAAGAGAATTACTGGGAATTTCCTTCATTTGAACTCAAAAATTACCAATAATGCAAATATTCTACCCGAAACCACTTTAAAATTTCAATATTGATATTAACCTATATATGTATGCTCCAAAACGCGATGACATACATATTGTAGTACTGTAACACTATATACTCCTCACCCCACTGATTATCTAAAAAAAAACTCTTATTGTTGTTAAATCAATACATTTCTTAGCTCTACTCAGAATCTAAAACAAACGAGTTTGTGCAGTAGCAAACAATAGTTTTTTCCTATCTCGGTGAAGATTTTTTTTGCCATTTGCAATATACATATTATATATTATGCATTTATATATATATATGCATTGAAACTGGATCGAATATGTATATGCTATATAACCCATTGTCGAAGTATAGATTGTTATTAAAAAAAAAAAAATTATGCTTATTCTTTTTAATTTATGCAATTATAATATATAAATATTATGTTACTTAGCGTAGGTACTTAAAAATATATAGTGCTTATGAATATTAAATAATAATTTGTTAACCAATACTCGTATAATCGTATTTAATGATTTAGGAGTCCAACAATTTAAGTTGTGCTTTTAAATTGTGCAGTGTCAATGAAATGGTAAATTGACGCCCTTACACATATATAGTACTTCACCAAGTATGCTCAACTCCTCAAATCAAACAATTTTAAATTATAATTTAAAATTATTGCATTTTCTAGTTAGTTTACTTGAATCTTTTTACCATTTAAAAAATTAAGTTCTCTTTTGGTATACATACATTATATTTATTTTAATGAAAACAACTTTTTTATAGTATATTTTTATGTAAAAATTATGTTTTTAAGTTATTAAACTTTATAAGATGAAGATAATTATTGGTTTTTAATATTCTTACATCAAATATTTTTGATATTTATTTTAATTTAGTACTTTTTATACAAGGATTTTTTTTTTTTTTTACAAATTATAACATTTTAATAATTTAATATTAATTACTACAATTTTTAAATTATTATAACCACATCCATTTTCTAAATCTATTAAAATTATTATTTCAAGTTTAATAAGTCGTAAATTATACTTGCTTGAATTTTAATTTAAGTGTTTATCATAATTTAAAAAAAAAAAATAATATTGCTTAATAATATACAGTAAAAACAGGTAGATTTAATTTGAAAAAAAAATGTTTGTTCAGGACGCGCTTTAAGACGTAAGAACGTAGTCGTTTAATCAATCAAATTCAATTAGATAATTTTATTATGTAAAACAAATGACATTATTTTTTTCCAATAAGCATTTCACGTACGATGTCTTCTTATAGTTTATTAGTTATCTTTATTATTTTACAGAATAATTACAACGTACTATACTGAGTATTGATTATGATATTATATTAGAATCGTAATAATTACTGTAAATTTTAATAGTTAATTATTATTTTTATGTACCTTGTCACATATTTTTACACCCTCCCTCTGCTATACCACACAAATGGGATATTTAGCTATATTAATCAATTACAGTTGAAATAAAACCTATAGACTTAAATACTACGCTGTAATCTACATGTGTATCGTATTATTATTTTTTTAATGCCATATTAGCTTACTACGTTTAGAATAGTACTAATTTTTGCCACCCTATCAATGTTATAGTTATTAGCTGCTACAGTACGCGACATCGCCCCATCAGCACCAGACAGTGTGTCGCCCGTAGCACCCATTATATCATACACGCGTCTTCAAATTATATGGCATTTCTCTTGGTTCGAAGAAAAATCGTCAAATGCCCTTGCTCAAGGACACATCCGTGATGAATAGACACATAATGGGTTTTTATTTATTCTTTTTCGTTACACAGACACGTTGAGGACACAAAGAGGAGAAGGGCCCACTATATATAATTATTATAACCCGCAACAAAGGACCGTTGGTGAATGTTTATGACTACGATGAGTATATTACATTATGTATATATATATTGTACATAAATATCTGAGTTTGTGTGTGTGCGTGCGTGCGTGTATGCGTGTATATATAATTCGCTTTGTTTTAGGGTGCCAAGGAATGAAAAAGGAGGGAAAAACAACAGTATTATCGAACACGTTACATTCCGATGGTCTGGCGTGTTCCTTTTGTGCGAGAAGATAATCACACGATCCTCCGTCGTATATATATAAATATACCTATATATATATATATATATATAGTCTTGCCCCCCGAGGTGAGGGGGCACGGACACGTTGTTATTCAAATCTACTCGTAAATCAATATCACTCCCTCTATATATAGGTATATATTTTATACCTATATACATATACGACCGTCGGCCAAATAAAAAAGAAAAAGTATTTGAAATTAACTATTATATTATTCTTCGTCTTCTTTAGACTGCTACAGTGATAATAAAAATATATATACTTTTTATTATTATCATTATTGTGATTCGAACGCGGTTGTGTATTATATTATTATCCATATATGTATATTATATACGTATTTTTTATTCTAGGTGTATATATATATGGTATGTATTATATATTACTCCAGATTCGCGCACCTGTTGATTTACCTCGAGAAGAACGTTAAAAATCATTACACAGAAACGATGGTATTGACTGGGCACCATAAAACATCGGAACGGTACCATAGTCGTTCTACAGTATTATATATTATGTATAGAGTATACATACAAGATAGTATTCAAAAAATGTTAATGAAAAAAAAGTATATATATAATATACACATACAATTATTATAGTGATGAGTCTGAAAAAAAAACACAATCCAAAGTTAACCGCATACACACGACTGATGGAATGTAAGGTTGGACATTTTGTTTGATTATATTGTATTTCGTAGCTTGTGGTTATGAGGTATATGTACACGTTGGTATTTATTTCGAATTGCTAGATGAACAAAACCAGTTCAAAATAGAGAACTTGATTTTAAAGAGAGGAGAAATATCTCAAACATCTAAATGGTTTATAATAGCAAAAATAAAATACTGTTTTCATTAACGCATACTCGAAACGTTTTCCATATTTGTTTAATCTAACGTTCGAAAATGTTATTAGCATAAATGTAATGTTCAAAATTCAACCCAATCGTATAATATAAGAAAAAACTTTAAACAACAACGTAATTGAATAATTTCTTTTCATAGTGCCTATAATCTAAATATATTTACAACATACATAATACATATGCATATATTATGCGAACACTAAACGTTTATACGTATTTTATAATATTATTGAAATTTTAAATGATTGTCACATGCTTATACACACTATGTCACGGACTTTCAACACAAATAAATCTTTTTATACATAATCATAGCTTAGAAAATGTATATTAGCAATACTTATGTATTATTATTATTAATAATCGAGTTCTATAATAACTGTAACATGGCTAAATAGTTTTATCTCCATCGTTCACGATCAAAACTTTAAGAAATTAAATTTATTGAAATATTAGTTTGCATTCATGTATTATTATAATATAGCTGATACATGTATGGATAAAAGGAACTCGTTTACATTTATACGACATAAAAATGGTTTTTTTTTTTTTTTTGTTAAACGAACTATGAAAAAAGTTACCAACAAAAGCGAGAAATTGGTTCTGATAATCGCACATGACAAATGGGAAAAACTGTGGTACGGACGTCAAAATTCCGAGATATAGAAGGATATAGTCACAGAAGACGGTCGTATTAGTAGCGGATATGCATGTGTACACATACGATGCTATAAGAATCCCCAGGGGCGTGGGTGCGGTATCGTGTATAAGAAGTAAGTATTATAGTATGTATAATGTACGACATGTACGCCATAAATAATATATATATATGGTATAATACTATTATATTTGTTCGGCTGACCTTTCCGCCGAAAAGGACATTTATCCTTTTGTGTAATGGATCCCCTCCCCCCTGTACCGGAAGCGCGGATCAAAAACGCAGTCGCCAACTTCAGACATACACACTCACACACATGTATGCGTATATAATATATAAACACACATAATATAATACATTTATATATATATATTATAATAAATAAATGTGTACTACATGACCATGGCTCGTCCTTATACACAAAAAACCCATTGACCCTATCCGCAGGACCGGATGTTCCTTATCGCGCACGCCTATCCTAGAACCGCATTCCTTACGACGACGCCGTGCTGGACGAAATGTATGTGTGCCCATCGGATGAACAACAAAAAAAAACTTATTACATTTTTGGTTTTATTTTTCTTATGTTATTATTATTTTTTTTATATTATTATTTAACGATATTTTTTCGTCTGCTTCCGTTCTACCAGATTTGGCCGGTAAATTAACCGGAACGGGGTTTTTCTTTCTTCCGATAAAATGGGAAACTATACATGCAGGTATGTATAATAATATATTGTATGACGCAGTGTATAATATCATCGTAGTACATCGTCTTGCTTTAGGTATCTATACATACTGCTGTAGAACGGAGCTGTACGTGTATTCGATATTATTATATTACACCGGAGTACAGTTTTATACGTATTTATAATAAATATCGAATAAACAGCGACCACGCTGAGTGGATGCGAAAAAAACACACCATGGCACCGATCTCATGGGTAGTTATAATTTCCGTATTTTCTACAATAATATTACAAAGAATTTATTATTATTTGTGTGTCTTCCGATGCTTTTATTCTATTTTTCATTTTTTTACACCCCCTCGGACAAAAACCAGTAGCTATACGCGCACCGCATTATTAGGACAAACGCGCGATGATATAGCGCCCCTGCCACCCCGTCGTCGTCACTAAGAATAATAATCATTGCGGCGCACAGTAGCTGCTGCGGTGGCGGCGACGGCCGGTTCGACGGGTGGTTCATGTCGCGTACCGAATGCATAATAGAATATAATATTATATACATGTACATATTATTACCCGTTATAAGAGACCTAAGAGAAAATTCGTTTACCACTCGGACAGGAAGTGCGCAAGTATATATAATATATATATAAACGCCGACGAAATCGGAACAAATAGAAAAAAAATTACCTGTCGAATTTACACCAGGAAGTTTACACTAGATATAAATACACTAGGTAGGTAACTGAAACGTTGTGAAATTCGGACGTTAATATCGTATATAAAATAATATATATATATATATATATACACGTCGGTTTTAATTATTGTCGCCATATAGGTGTAAAATTTCGTCTGGTCGATGACACGGCGAAATTATAAATGCATCACATCGACAGTATTACAATTTATAACATCGCAAACGCACAGGTGGTTATGGCGTGGTAGTACAATTATTATTATTATTATTATATAGGTACGTAAGTATTGCACAACCCTATGGCGGCCGGTGTAAAAGCTTTACGCTGGGATGAAAATTGTATGGCGTTTGCTTGCTAAAAATTATTAATTATTATATGACGTGTGTATGAGTGTAATATTATATTGTATTATTATAATATTATAGTGACCGACATTGAGTTTAACAGCTTTTAGTTGTACAATATTGATTTGGTCGGCCCACGTGCTGCCACCATTGCATTTACACTATAATATATATAAATATTATACGTATATTATATAGATACATATTTGTTAAGTTTTTCAAGGAAATTCCACGCTAATGTCCTTTCAAACGTGTGTACTCGTATGGTACAATATACGATGCATTGCAATACCCGTCGCGGTGAATTTATATTTTATATTTAGATTTAGATGTGAAAGTTTATTTTCAAATTCCAATTGCGATTCTGTTAGAAATTTATAACTGCAACGATATACATAAAAATATATCACAAACTGATACATAAAATTAATACGAGTAACTATATAGAATGTGATAATTTAAAATGCATTAAACGTTAAACAATTAATATTTGTATAGACATAATTAAATGCATATTATTAAGACTGCTTATTTTTTTTCTAAAATCGTTTAAAATAAAAATTATATTGATCATAATCATTAAGTTTTTTTCTAATACTTATTGTTTTAAAGTAATTAATGTATATTTAAATAGTTATTAATGTTAAAATAAAAATAATATTTAAGAATACACTTCGTATCAAAATATACGTATGTATAATTATTTTCACTCTTATTTAAAATTCTTATTCAATAATTAAATTATATTTTAATATCAGGCTGCTCTTTAAATGTGTTTAATAAGGTCTATAACTTAATTATAACAATACAACAGTGCAGGTTTTTAAATATATTAATGTATATTGTATATATACAACATATTATGTATCATGGAAAATAAATTACACAAAAATAAACACGGTAAATAAATGTATTTGTACACAAGAACACGAAATGTATGCTTTAAAAATAAATATCAATTATAATATTGAATAATACAATAATTTAGATACATTGTTTTAGTTATAATGAACCATATATTTAATGCTAGTTATGGATACCTATGTTATAAGTATGAAGTTAAAACTAAGAATACGATATAGCTTTAATTTACAGGATTCATAAAAAAAATTATAACAATTTTACTTATATTAGACCGAACGCTAGACCAATATACATTGCAGTTATTATTTATTATGATACAAAGATTATTGTTATATATATCCTGAGATGATTATTTAAAAAATAAAAGTATTACCCAATCGGAAACTATTTATATATGGATGAGAAATCACATTTACATTAATTTTAACACACTATATCTTCTTTTAGATTTATTTTAAAATGTGTTATATTTTTTATGTATTTATTTTAATTTAAAATGAGAAATTAAATACCCGTAAACGCAGTATTCATAGTTCAGTTATATAAGTTACAGCAGGTTGGATGACCACTGTAAAACAGTATAATATAGGATCATCAACTATACAATTTATATATAATAGTTATTTATAATATATAGGTAATTTATATATAAAAACGTAAATGTATTTTGAATAATTCAAAATTTATGTATTTATAGGTAAACTTAAATATTTGTTAATTCGATAAAAACAAAATCTATTGTTAGGTGAATAAATAACGCACTTGTAACTTAAAAACTTTTAAAAAAGCATACAATGCGAAGAAAAAGTAAAATTAGTTTTACAAATCGTATATTTAAACAATCATTAATGTTGATTTTAAAATGTCTGCTATATACGGGCTTTATCTAACCATTATTATTATAGCGGGATTGTGAACAAGGAACGAGATGAGACGCCCGGCGCCTTATTAATAGTAATTCAATTAGGTTAACAAATTAAAAATATTAAAAAAATTCCTTCGTACTATGCCATCATCATTCATTAATGTCTAATGACGAGGCCGCAACCACGAGTCACGACCAAATAATATAATGACGGGACTATGTATAGTGCAACGGTCAAATACTATATCGTTGCGTATAAATGACACGTACATGGGACAATTGTTTTAAAAATGATTTTTATTATTGATCACTGCAGCAGTTTGAAATTACATAGTAATTCAAGATATTTATAATATTAAATGATAATAATTTAGTTAGGTACCGAAAGTAGCTTAACGAACACGTCTTCACCCACGCACAGCTATCGTATATTATAGTAAACATCGTTAATTCCGTTGAATATACCCAACTTCTTCCTAAGCTTTATCAACAACTTTAAAATAAAATTTTCGTTGAGTGATTATGATTATATTATATGTAATGGATAAGTGATTGATTAATATAACATTCGAGTGCATAAAACATTTATTCACCCTGCAATTACAATTTTGATTCACCGGGTGGATAAACATATACCTACTTTACACCTTCATTGTAATCGATCCATTACATCAGTAACATGATATTAATAGTGTATGCTTAACAGTTGAGGTCCTTGTACTAATTTTTAAATCACTAAAATTATTGATACCTATACCTCCTATTCATGACAGTAATATATATATATATATAAAATAGTTGAATTCACCTATAATATAGGTCCTATATACATGTTATATTATAATAAACTCACGTATTGGACCTTCGAGAGCAATACCCTAAGATATATCGTCGACGGATCGTCGGGGGGGATAAATTCTAAAAAGGTATTATATTATTATAACATATACGTATAGGCCAACGGCCGCTTAATTCGTATACGTATAGCGTATATTATATATTTATATATTATATTTATCTCATTTATACGCGCACGAGTTCCTCGACAGTCGGCACATATAAATATATTATATATGTATATATTAAAATAAAATTGCTTACATATTATAATGTATATACATCATATGTACATTGTACCTATATTATCTGAAGTAACTTTTCTTAGAATAATATGCAGAGTACTCATACAGTTTTTATAATTTATATTTATTTAAATCATTTCCAAAACCATAAGATTTTAAAATATTGTAAAATTCGTAATTTATTAAAACGTATTCTAATCAAACATGTTATATAATTTATAAAAATGACTTAAATTTATAAGCCCTCTCGCCACAAGCAATATACCTAGTTATTAATGTTAAAACATGTTTGCTTGTATTTATTATTAGGTATTTAAATTAATACACCAAATATTATAATGTACTATTTTGTCGTTGCTAAACAATTAATTAATATTATTGTTTACAACGAGTTGTGTATATCATGTTCTCAACAATAATATTATTATCGGAGCCGGAACCGCGGGCGAAGGAAGTATTTATATGAGCCGAATAACGAACGGTACGCGCGCGCGTCGAGCAGCCGCCGCCGTCATCGTCGTCGCGCCTTCGCTCGCTCACGCACGCCGCCGCCGGGAAATACAAAATACTATTCCGACGAAATTTGCATTCGTTATCTGAGGAGGTCCCGGGGGAACCCTCGTCGAAACCATAATAATAATAATAATATTAATAATATATTATATTATTAATGTTATACATCTTATATCTACACACAAACGCGTACGTACGCTAACACATACTGCAGGCACACACAACACACGAGTGATCCGGTCAAACCAGCTTCCTATTCAAACTGCCTACCACCAATCTGGTTTACACCGTGTATACGTTATACGTATATATACAGGTAGATACGCACAATAATAATAATAGAAAGAAAAAAAACACACACTCACACACACATGTACGTATCGGTCTATACAATCTCTATACTCTGGCTGCTTGAACGCATATACGTCTTATATATTATATATGGTGGCGCCTGTCCGCGACAAAGTTATAAAGGCGCCTAGTTGGCCGCGATTGCGGCCCGCGGGTCTAAGCACGAACACACACACACACACACACACGTATACGTTCGCCGCTATACATATTATTATTATTATTATTATTATTATTATGGCGCGCTACTGAGGCTGCACACCAGTGGTGCTTAAAATGTTATCACAATGATATCATAAACGATACTTGTGCGTAATTTATCGTAATACGTCGATTTAATATAGCGATTCGTATGTCATAATTGAAAAATTCAAAAATGCTCACCCCGGTCTGGTACAAGACTCTGACTGCGGACGCCTCGTGTCTGAACCTCCTCGGCTGTGGCTGTTGCTGCGGTGGTTGTTGGTCGACGGCGGCGAGTAGCCCGGTCATCGGCTGCCGGTCGTCGTGGCTGCTCTCGCTGCCGTTGTTATTGTTGCTGTTGTCAATGTTGTTGTTGTTGTTGTTGTTGCTGTTAGTGGTCAACTCCATGGCTACGCCGCCGGGCTCTAAGGACTCCAACGCTTCTGCCGCCGCCACTGCAGCCGCTACCAACGTCAACGCAGCCGCCACGCAAAACATCACCGTTACCGCGCGCGGTCCGACCATCACGCATCACCGGCTCCCAAAACGATTTTCACGCGAACCCTAACGACCGAGATGCTTCCCGTCGGCGATGAACACACTTGTCGTCGTGCGCGCGTGTTCCGTGTGTATATTTTACGTACGGTATTATTATTGTTACGGTTATTATATTTTTCTCAAATCTTTTGCACGCTTCGAACTCGACGACAGATGTCTAATGTATATAAAATCTCGATCCCACTAAAACGCGCGAAAAAAAAAAATAAAACACGGTCGCACTAAAAAAAGTTCACTGGAAATCACGAATTTCTCACGTAATTAAAACCGCGACAATACGCACTAGACGCGTTCGCGAAGGACGTCGCAGAAAAATTATATCGCGCACAATATCAACAACAATATAATATTTATATAATATTATAGTTACGTGCGTGTAGAAAAGATCGACGCGGAGCGGCTGACTCGTGTACGACACCAAAGCGCGTGTGTGACCGTTGACGATCGCGGTCGGTGTGTCTGTGTGTGTTTCGTCGTCGTCGTCGTCTGCTGCTGCTGCCGTTGCTGCTGCTGCAGTTGCCGCGCGCGTTTTCCCCATATCTTGGTGGTGGTAGGGCGGCGCGCTTTGCGGGACCCTGCAGGACGGGTGAGGAGACGGTGCGCGCGGGCGCACAGACGCCGGGTGAATGAAGCAGGCAGCGGCGGGTCGACGACGACGACAGGCACGACTCTGATAGGTGGGCGCGGCGTGAACGGCGCGGGTCGGCTGACGGCGCGCAACCTGGTCCTCGGT
>NW_020271114.1:1280215-1375817 GCF_002803265.2 Melanaphis sacchari | reverse complement strand
ATCCGCGAAACCCGCCGCCGCGTCGCGCGGCGCGCGCGCGAGAACCCGCGTGTGCGCGCTGAGCTGTGCGGTGCGTGCGTGCGTGCGTGTGCGTGTGCGTGAGTGGAGAGGCTCGACACGCACGCACCGCCGCCCGATCCGGATGGAGCATGGATGTTATGTAGGGATAGCACACTGTAACGAACGAAGGCCGCGTCCAGACTCCGACCACATCCTGCCCGGTCCACTAATTACCGGCGAGGTCGCACTGTTCGCCCGCCGCCGCTCCGCGCGCGCATTCGTCGTAGCTGCGACGGCGGAGGAGGGACTGGCAGCAGGAGCACCGAGCTGCAGAAGCAACAGCACCGCGGCGGCAACAGGAGGTGGCGGTGTGTTTTATATACAGGTGCGGCGGCGGTCCACCTTCGTCTTTGACCGCCGGCAACCGCACGCCTAAACCGAAACGGAACTCCGGTTACTACGCGTAAAATCCATTACTATTGCGAGATTATACAACATTAGGCCGTCGTCGTCGTAGTCGTTGTTGTTGTTGTTGTTGTTGTTGTTTTAATATATTTTATTTTTTTCCTCTCGTCCTCGTCGCCTTCTCGATTTACGCCCCTTCCAAACATCAGCACCACCGCCACGACGGTGACATGTACGCGTGGTAATTTATATATACACACGTAATAACGATATGTATGGCGAGAATTTCTCGCCTCTCCTCCTCCTCGCACGGCCGCCAAGCCTACCTCCCGGTTCATCCCGTCTCACCCCCCCCCCCAAATGAAGTCCAGTTGAGTCCAACCAAATCCACCCGGCCAAGACATAATACTATTAGATATGGGTACACGTATTCATACAATATGGACAAAAATGAAATCCAACACCCGAGTGTGACTGAAATGAAATCATATACTGTTCCGACACACACGCCTCACCGCAATATCATGACTTTGTCGTCTCCCCGAATTGTATGTAGGTATACAGTTCGAGCGGTATAAGTTTCGATGTCGTTATTATTATTTCCACAGCGAACAAGGTACCGTACACGGGCACACGCACCGACACGCACCGACGGCGATGCCGACGACCTGTTGGACGTCGTGATTTGTGTATGCATGCATGTGTGTGTGTGTGCGTAGAAGGATTATGTCGTCCCCCGAATCGACACCTTTTTTCGAACGCCTATTTAATATTGTTACAATAATTTTAAGTGGGCTGTAAAAACTGATACGATAACATCACTGACACCACGATTGTACGAAACACGCGAACTTGAAGAGATTGGTTTCTATTTAATTTTGAAAATAGGTCGATAGTGGAAAAGCGCGCAATCGGTGCGGAACGATTGTTTGAAACTAGGAGAGTAGACAGAAGTTTAAAATTGATTGCACCGATACAACGCCGTAGACTATAACTATAGCAAATGACAAAAGTAAAATTTTTCAGAAAACTAATACCCTAGCAAGAGAAGACGGCCTGAGGCGAAACATTCAGCATAAGCGGATCAAACGATAGTTGTGAAGTTGACGTCCAAAACTAAGAAACGCTAGGATAGCAAATATAAATTACGCTAGACTCTAGATGTGTGGATGGCTCCTCAAAGAATTCAATCCACAGTTCAAAATAATAAATACCTAAAAGGAATATTGCATTTTATTATTGATTTCACAGAACATTAACTTTGAAAGAAATGCTCTTTATTCTATAATTTAGTATTTATTGTCATAATTAAAATGACATGCATCGTATTGATAAATTAATTATGACATAACTATAACAATTTATTTTAATTTATTTAAATACAGCAGCGCAGTGACTAACCAACAAAAATAACCAAAATCTTATACTAATCTTTGAAAAGTCACTAAAAAATCAGTTACAGACGCTATAGTACTACTAAATTTAAAAAAAATTGGTAAGAAATACTTGAATTATTGACGTTTTGCTTATATTTCTAATTGTAAGATAAATAAATTTTACAATATTTTATAATATACATTATACATACATTGTGTACAGTTTATTTATGAAGCTCAGAATAAAGATAAAATATTTTAATATCTATGTATAACTTATAAATTATAATATATTAAATCATTATCAGTATTATGAAATTTGGTAAAAATATATTACTTAAGTATAAACACCCTTTCCCTATACTGTAGCCTTAAATACGTCCCTTTCCAGTTGAACATACAGTCCTGTACTCAATCATGTAAAACATTGAACAAACAAAAAAGTAATTCTATGATTTGAGAGTGGTAGATAATATAATTTTAAATTTTAAAAGCATAGTTACCTCGTTTAATTAGGCCACTAGCTATACGTCTAGCATAAAAAATGTGAATTTAACATAATTGTGTCAGAAAGATAATTTATTACAATAAATAAAAAACAATAGTAATAAAATATATGTGCTAAGATTTCTATGAAAATTGGTTATTATTGTAAGCTATTTTTTTTTTTTTATGACTGATAGAAAAATGTAATAGAATATTTTTTTCCGCATATTTCTATCAGCAATATCTATATAATTGCATATTTAGTTATTAAAAATTTATAGGAAAAAAAATTAAAATCAAATTTAATTAATAAACGTCTGTAATTATTATTTTTTTTATCGACTTATCGTGTAGACATACCATTAATAAGTTAACGTGAACGTGGTAAATTCTTCGATTTTGTTTTTTTATGTTAAAATTAGTTAATATTTGATAAATTTAAAACATATTTTTTTTTCTATATTTTACCATTTTTTATTGCATAAAATGTCTAGCCTTAAATTAATACTATTTGAGGTGCTTTTTCTTTTCTTTTTTTTTATCAACTATTGGTGTTTGAAATACTTATAGCGCTGTATAATTGTTTATTCGTTTTATATACTTGATAATATGAGAAAATATTACTTAATTAATAGAATGTTACTGGGTCAGAGTTAAAATAAACGAAAATTTTTTGTACATCGAAAATTTATCATTGCAAAATAAATCGATCAATAATATTACGGCCCATATTATATAGGTACCGACGCCCGTCATACTTTTCATAACGTGAAATGTTTACTACAATTATATAGAATATTTTAATGTATATATTTAGATGGACGCCGGTAGAAAACCGTTTTAAATTTATTATGTTGTAAATCATGTTTTATTTTATACGTATAGCCGTATAGGGTATTATATTATGTACCTACATCATTCAGCGGTATCATTCGTCTACACATAATATTATAATATACATAATTTTCAGTTACTTATATGTATAATATATTATTATCGTTATATCAACCTGTATCAGATTGATCAATTGCGTTTACTATTATCCATATTAATAATAATTATACACAAAGCAATTGCTACCCGGTCAAACTAATGGTGACTAGTGACTATTATGCCTGCGTAGACAAATTAAATTTTTTAAATACATTCAATTAACCCTAGAAATCAACTGTGTCAGACAAAATGCGTATTTATATTATATTGAGTAGATGTATAATTCAAAAGTGAAACAACACATTACACGAGCATTTTGAATGTTCTGTTATATACCACACGGTACGAAAGCGATAACAACGCATAATAAATTATTCGTACCTACCTATGCACCTTTATAAAATATTATAATAATATTAATGACCGTTTTACACGTCTAAAAATGAATATCTACGTTTGTTGAGTTTTAAATTACGACTTTTCTTCAGATGATTCTATGTATTGTATTGTGAAGGGTATATGTGTCGAATATCAAAAGCCGTTCAAAAGGAAAGGAGACCAAAGAATTTCAGATAGACTCGTGTGTTAATCGAATAATAATACACGCGATTAAGATGCTACCATTACTAAAATCATTGATCCCGATCCCGAAAAAATTTGGATCGTCTCTGTGTTTACCAATATTTATATTATGTAATAGCAGTGTACAAATAAGTCGCGACTAGGATATACGATTGGGAGCGCAAAATAAACTTTGTATAAAACAACAAAACGAATCGTGATAACGATTAACCCGACAATTATATAACACTATATATAAATTATAATGTAATTATTGTAGACTCAATGGCGTGTGGTGAACTTAAAATTGTTTAGAGGATAATCTATAATATTCCACCTACCTTAAAACCCCATAAAGGCATTACTGTCGTAGTTTTAATTACTCGATGTAGTAATTGCTGATACTATAGTCAATACTAAGTATAATTATTACCTGTTATTACTTCTTATTCTTCACAAAAACCAGAGGTTGCCACTTCACGGTTTTCCCTTTGCACTTAACTGCAGGTTGTAGTTGTTGATCGTTGTACTATTATTATATATTTTGTTAATATTGTAAAATAAACTAAAATATTCTAGTCCAATTATTCAACTAATGAATAGTATTTAAAATGTTTTTCAAATAAAAGTACCTACCTTTGTGGATATTGCAAAAATTGTGAACGTGGCACTGGTCGGAAACCGCTGAACGTAGCATTATAATGTAGTATACACGATACCTATTGTATTATTATGATGATACATACATTAAATGCACCGAATGCATCTGCACAAGATAATTCGTGATAAATTGATAACGACGCCGCGCACACATCATACGCGTCTTCCGGCCGAATAATATTATTATGATTTTTTTTTTTTTTTTTTTGTTTCAGTCGTCGCGCAATCGTCATCGTAATATAATATCGTTCGCATTATAATTATTATTACACGTCATGTTTATCTTCGACACGCAGCGGCGCATGGTTTTACCATGTTATGATACATTTACCTGCCGCGTGTATTATTCTATGTGCATTACAATGTAACCTACCCACTACTCACCCACTACACGAGATGCCCATACATCTATACAGCAGTGTGCGGCATGTTTGTGAATATTATCACGACGATAACTACCGTAGCCGAATGGGCGGCAGCGAGCTAATTTCCGAGTCGGGGGAATGAAAAATGAAAGAAAAAAATGAAAATAATAATAATTACACGGTCGGTATAACTATAAAGATGAGCTGCAGTGTTTTTAAAGTATAAAACGTAATGTACTAATGTGTATACGTGTAGATACGGCGCGCGTATGGTATATTTATACGTATACACTGTGTATTACTGCACATAAATTAATCAATTTTGTAGGCAATCCTAAACGGTGTATGTATGTGTCCCGGGAACACTCTCGAGATCTGATACCATCCTACCGGCAGGAGCTCGCGCGTATCGTCTATATATACCTTTGTACCTAAGTATAAAATATATATATTTATTAAGTATACTATTATGTGAACTACTTACATTTATTATTGTTTTTTTTTTTTTTTTTTTTGTACATACAGTTGGGTCGAGTGGTATACTATATAGATGTGTGTAGACCTATATCTATCTATCTATTATGAGGTGCCGGGATCAGACGGCTTAGAAATCATCATCGTGTATATATGTACAGAAAAATCGCATTAACCTTGGACGGGAAACTCGATTGAACATTAAAAATAAATAAATAGAAAAGAAAAAAGATCCCGACACCTTGAACCGTACCAAGTGTTACGTTTTTTATTATTATTATTACATATTTACGAGAGCAAGGACGGATGTACGTATACATATATATATATGTATAGGTACAGAGAACATGGGCGCATACCAGACGCGTACATAACAATGTAAATAACGCACTTTCACGGTCGAACCTATCCAAACTCAATTATAGAAAACATAATAATGATACATGTTACATGTATTTATGTAGGTGCTTGAACGCATAGTATACGCTGCAGATTATAAAGACGGAGAAAACCGAATATTATATATATGTGTACGTAACGAATACATGCGATACGTCTCGTGCGGAGAGGAGAAAAAATCAGGTAAACCGGTGTTTGGAAAATTGAGATTTTTGACACACGTGAAACGTAAAACAGCTCAATAACCTCGTTATTAACCCCACGACCGATTGACGGATCGCGTTACCGTGTTGGAGAAAATATCGAGTGTATATTAAAACACATAATATACGTATACGTCACATTGCATTATAATATGATATTATATTGAAATGCACCCCGCACAGTTGATTTAAATATTTCGTCGGCCGTTGGATACGACTCTATATATATAGTGTAGTATATGCACACAGGGATAGGTATACTATGGTGATGTATATGCACATGATATTTTAATATCGTGTTAACTTATCGCGTAACATCTAGACGTCGATCGGACACGACTTAAAATCATATAATACTATATAGGCTATATACGGTTATAATAATAATTGGCATAATATATTATTGTGAAATACGTATCTACCTATATTATAATGTGTGTTCTTTTTCGTGAACAGCAGCAACAGGTGCGCGCCCGGCGTAATCTCCCTGTAGTGCAACGGGGTACACACAGCACACCCATATAATACGTACCTATATAATATATACTGCAGCGAACAGGGAAAAAAAAGGTTTAAGTGATACTTAAAAGCGTAAGAGTTAACAACTGCATGCGTGCGGCGCATGATGTGTATAATATATATTTTTGGTATTATAGCTGTAGTCTGTAGGATACACTAATTATTATTATTATTATTACCATTTTATTATTATTAGGAAAATAAAATATAACGCACATACGAGAATGGAAAAAAAAAATGTTAGCCCTCGTCAAAATCTGCCCATTAACCGAAATGAATTTTGTGTATGTGTGATACATGTATATATATGTTCACGATACGACTCCCAAAATGGGTTCCTCCGCACGTCGTTATCCGTTTATAAATCGGAGTTTTATTACTCCTGTCAAACATCTGTTAGGTATATATGTCTTGTATATATATATATCCGTTCAAGTACAGTCGGAGAACGGATTAAAATATGTGCGTGTATACACATATTTTCAAAGTCGTAAAATTAATATATTGGTGTTGTGGCCCGAGAAATTGCTCGTCTTGTCGTCTTGTCGTCTTGTCGAATCATATATATATATATATACATATAGAATTATAGACGCATATTATATATAATATAATATATATGACGTGTAGCCGAAAAATATGATGTAGTCCAGTGGGTCCACGTGCATTATATTTTCTTTTTTTTGTAATTTGACATAAGACAAAAAACTTAGACTTTTATAAACTCAAACTAAGTATTACTCTGTGTATATTTCTGTGGATTTAACTGCATAGTTATAGTCAATGCTCTATAGGTAACTCTAGTTTCACTGTGTATGTTTATATGGCAGGCATGTACACAGGGATGTTACTATGTTTGTGAGGTTTGACTCCTTCAAAAAAAAAAAAATATGGACACGTTTTTAGTTATGTATTATAATTTATAGCTATATTATATTTTAGTTTATAATTTATGATATTCATGACTTATAATTTATAACCTTTTTTTCGAAATTTTTTTCTGTGTACGTACCTGGTAAAAAGGTTGAAAAAATCACTAGATCAGTTGGACGTTTTGTCAGTCGATGTTTTTATAATTTGCGCACACTGAAATTTAAAATTACTAACTCAATCCTTTTCTAAAACAATGTCTTATTCACGCGTGTATTCCAATCTACAAAACGTTTTACGACAAAGTCACAGCAAATTTCGTCGCCATCCACAATCCGTAAGTCGTATTTTTAGTTTTAAGTAATATAGTTTTCACTGTATAACATTAGAAAATATTTGACTTTTCAGTTTTGTTATATATTGCACACTAATTACTTACATATTGGATAATGAATAAATTCCAAATCGAGCACTTTTAAGTTTTATATATCTTTTATTTCATGATTTTTGTCACTCATATAATACAGAAAATACATTTTGGAAGTCACTGATGCGTGATAAATGTGGCATGTTTAATATATAATATGAATATATGATAACGACAGTTTAAAAAGCTTCGCGGACTGCATACTACATAATATATGGTACTATATAGTACCATTGTCATTACATTATGTATATTATATTAAAATATTATAAAATATATATATTAATCCGTTTAAAAGAGTTTTTCGAAAAACAATTGTATTGTAAGGCAAATTACCTAAGCTTAAAAAAAATTTTTATAATTACTGTGTATATATATTCTTTGTTTAATTAAGGCTTATTAATGAGTCATGATGACATTATTTAATTAGTATCTACATAATAATATACATTATTATTAATTATCTCGCAACACGTGACAAACAAATATTACAACAATATTATCGATAGCGTCAAAGCAATATTACGCACATTCAGTCAATCTTTGAACTATATAGGTGTAGTACGCCATGCGCATATCACACGTGTGCTGCCCAGAAACATAACTGTTTACACTTACATAACATAATATATTATAATATCGTTTACGATATACATATACATCATAATGCATGTTTATAGTATTGAACATGCCGTACGCAAACGAATGGGAAACAGGTGTGCAAAATAAAGTTATGAATTTATATGTTGTTGTAACAATCACAATGTAATTAATAAATTAAGCCGAGTGTTAGTAAAGAATTAAAGAATTAAATAAATATTTATTTTTAATATGTGAAGTTGAATAAGCATTGTTATTTTAGGTATTATCATACGAGTACGTGGTAACCGGTATACCATTAAACCAACAGTTGAGCTATGTACAACTGTAGACCCATCTCCTAGATCTCGTTAATATAGAAAAAAGCTTAGCAGGCACAATCCGACCGTTTAAACGAGAAGAAATACCAAATGTGTACAGTATAACAGAGAAGACGTTACAACATAACGTAAATATAATATATTATATATAAATACTTATGTACAAATGGCCGCGCGATCGTTATTATACATGTATTATTGTCCGATTAGAATTCGCGCGAAAGGATTTCCTTACGGGTATACTTTACTTATAAATATAATAGGTACATATAATGTATACGTTTATATAGCCTATAATAGTCATCATACCTGCGACGTTGCAGATCACGGCTCGGCGTGCAGGATCTTTTTTACGTCGTCGAGCGGAAGATTTTATTAGTTTCCGAGAAACGATGATGCGGACAGACAAAACGACATTTCTTATATTCACGACAATATGTATAAATACGAGCCGGTAAATAGAGATAATAATAATATAATAATATGTTTGTGCCGGGTAAAATTATTATCTATACAAATAATACCTATGCTTACATGTGTATGCGCGGCGAATAAAAGGAGATACCCCAAAGAAAAGCGTTTTGTTTTCGCTCCGACGAGAAGTTCTTGAGAACGGTGTCCGTCCGTTAAAATTCAACAATACCGTCAAAACATAGTACTGAACACGATTCGCACAAAATGTGTGTGTGTGTGTGTGTGCCGCGTATATTAATAATATGCATATTATGTATTATATAGACTACATAGCCACATAAGCTGCTAGTGTGTGTATGCATTGTGTATATATATATATTATACATGAACAATTCATACGCAGATTATTGGATATGCGTACGCGTCGCCGTTTCGAGAAGGCCACTTGCAGAGACCGGATGTTTATTAAAACCATGGTATAACAATAACAATAATATTATTACCGTGTTGTATCGTGCCTTAGTTTGAAAATAATCACTGTCTGGAGTGTGAATTTTGAATTTATATGATAATTAGGTAGGCGTACTTCTCGAATTATATTTACTATATGCTGCGTGTACGATTATGTACGTATATAATATATTATAACTGCACGGTTAGGAATCTATAAATTATTTATTATTTTATTTTTAATAATAATTATGAACTTAAGCTTAAGGTAATAATGTACCTATTATGTTTTTACAGATTTCGGATATTTTTTTGGAGTTTCTAAAAACTCGGAAACCTTATGGTTTTATCAGTTTCTAGTTTTTATCGAATCAAAATTTAAATTAACAATCGAGCAGTTTCCATGTTCAACATTATCAACATCATACGTAGATGAGTTATTCTTAATCTACTGGATGACGTTCACTCAAACTGGGATAGTGATGGCTGATGAAATTTAAGTTTTTAAAGTCTGGACAGTCGGGTACTATTGATCTCTACTGATTTTAAACATAATCACTCGATTATTATTTCGATTGATAATTCTTGACATTCTTGTCAACACACATCTCAAGGATGTATATTATTCACGTTACATCCATTAATCTACTGTAATAATATATCCAGTTTAAAAAGTGAACAAACTATTTGTATTTGATTTTATACGATTTCGACAATGAACACGGACAATTTGTTTACAAGTTACTCGGTTTAACCAGAATTATACATAATAATTATTGTTCTGCAGGTGTTTTATGGCGGTCCGTAAAGTAATAATTGGCAAGTGTTTTCGAGTTATTAATTATTGTTTCCGGTTTAGTTTGAGTATAGTTCTAGATTGAAACTATACTATATAAAAAGAACAGAGGTTTTAAGGGATTTATTAGACACGTTAATAATATACGCATACCCACAAAAAAAAAAACCATAAACGTCATTGTAAAACCATTTTAATATGTAGTACAGTGGTGTAACCAAGATTTTGCAAGTGGGGGGAAGAAAAAATTAAGCTTAGTTTTTTACAGTTTTCGTTAGTTTGTTGTCCAATTGAACTATTCAAGAATAAAGTTCAGTTGTAAACTTGTGAATATACAATATTATGATAATATTATATTATAAACACCTCAATATGAAAATAGAATTAATGAAATATACAATAATATAAATAATACATTTATTAGATGTGGAAAGACAATAGAGGGAGGTTAAACACCTAACCTCCCAACCCTCTGTCTACGCCACTGGTGTAGTACATATACGGTTGTCCAGTTGTGCTAGGTGTATTCAATTAAAATATATATACATATAACATATATCGTGTGTATAAGCAACGAAAATGAAATACGAGTAATAGCAGTATTGTAATTAGATTTATTTCGTCTCTGTTAATTTTTTCAACGTCACGAACCACCGCGTGTTATTGTTTATACTTTGTATGTATTATGGCTGCTGCGGTAACTCGGAAACGGACGTTTCGAAAGAACTTTGACGAGGAGGAGAAGTGAAGAAAAACCCGAATAATAATGCGTCTTTATTGTACGGCGAAGCACGAGAAATATAAATACACAACAACAACAAAAAAAGTGCGTGCGCGTCTTTTGGGTCTTTTCTTAACGGTTTTCGATTCAATATACACATAATATGTATGTATATATAAGTATATTACAATAATAATTATACATTGTAATAATATACATTATACAGAGAGACGAGCGTACACAACTGTAGTTCATATATTATATTATATAGGCGTGTATAGATACATATTATTATGTAGGTACGCGCGTTGTAGTCTCTTTGAAAATAATGATGATGATAATAATACATAACAAAAACGGGTGTTCACCGTCGGTGTAGCAGTTTCACGCGCACGTTATTTTAATGTAATATTATGAATAGGTATATCCACGTAGTTTCCGAATTGGGTCACCAGGGGTTGGGATAAATCGTATAAATTACATAATATCTATCATCGATATTTAATAATATAATATATTGTGTTATATAGATACCACTCCAAACGGTGGCCGGAAATCTCGTTATGAATACGAGTTCTATTGAAAACGAAAATCGTCGCTCATCCGGCTGGGCGACAAGTGCGCGAAATCTGCATCGGTGACACGGTGGCGTGGGAGAATATTTAATATTTTTTTTTTTTTTTTTACCAACCGCATCTGTGAGATAGAAAAAAAATGTCATGGGCCGGATCTACCTACGTTATGCTACATAAACCGTGCTCGTTTATCTAGGCCACATAACGAAATGATTTCATCTTACTTCCCTCGCGTAACGCAGAAAAACGAGAGGAAAAAAAACGAGACCGGCAGACGAGAATATTATAATAGGTATTACGTGGATTTTCCACACGCAAAGTACGCACGCCAAATTCGTACTCTCACGGGGTTTTTTAAAACGCTAACCGACGGTGTCTCCGACGTCATAATAACATACGTACATTATAATATTATATTATATGCAGCGCATACGCGTCAAATAACGTCGAGAAAAAAAGTAAAAACCATTTTTTTTTTTCATTTCGAACGCGTGTGATACATATTATAACCGTTGCGGACATGTGCGAGACGGTGCAGCGACAGCTAGTATATACGTATGTGTGTGTGTGTGTGTGTGTGTGTGTGTGTGTGTGTGTGTGTGTGTGTACAGTGGATGTGCGTTGCACCTAACCCTTCACAGTTCACGCGTATACGCGCGCGCACACACACACACACACACTACTCGTATGTATAATATAACCAAGTATTAGTAGTGGAGGCGGAGGCTGTGGTGGAGGTGGCTGCACAGGTGCGCGTTTCTATATGCGTGTAAACTATATTAATATATATACATATATACTATATACGTATATACATGAGGCGGAAGGCTCCCGTCTTACGCAATCCAAATCACTGCGTGTTTATAGCGTGGAGAGGAAGCTGGTGGCGGTCGCCCGAGACCCGTCGTCGTACTATATAATATTATTATTATTATTATTATTATTATTATTATTACTACTACGGCTACTATATATATGTATACGGGAGGAAGAAGAGATGGGTTTTTTCTTCTTCTTCTTCTCACCACCTGCCCGCTTTTCCCACGCTTCTCTCGCACTCACCGCCGCCGCCTCGGCGCTCGTCGCTCATCGCCGTCGCGTATATATAATATATATATATACTATACATACAATACACATACATACACACACACTATATATATATATATCAGTCGCCCTTCTCGTTACCCGCCGCCACACCAGATGGCCTCCGCCCCGTAATTAAATCGGACACACACCATCTGCACACACACACACAACCCTTAATCACGGCGATAAGTGTGCTTGTGTGTGTGTGTGTATAGGCTCGCGCGTTAATCTCCTGGACGCGATCTCCAGGCTCAGCATCATATCGTCGTCTCTCTTGTCCTATAGTGCGTCGTACATTACACGCGCATGTATATGTATATACAATCGTCGAGGTATGGATTGCGCGTCCATCCGCATCACTCACAAGTTTTCGCGTCCCGTGTCATATGACACATTACGATATACACGTGGGAACTTGTGACATTCTACACTCAGTGGCGTATTTGGGGTAATGGTGGGGGAGGTGGGGGAGGGAGCGATGGACTTGCTGGTCAGTCGATCCGGGGCGCCGAATCCGGAGCCCTGTGAAGTGGCGCCTGGGTTAAGTAAAACGTATATTAAATAATTGTTTTAGGTTGTATTAGGTGGCTTATAAAATGTATGTCTTGAGAATTTCGTTTCAAATTTTTGATGATATTAACGAAACTACTTATACTAGGGAATAGGTCGTTCAAACCGTTCTAGGTTATACATAAATAATTACATACTTATAAATATAAATTTTAACATCATGTTTTCATTGATGCATTGGTAACCAGGAATGAGTGAAAATTGTGTTTATGGTATCAGGCGGGTGCAAATAAAACAAGCAATATGCAGCGGAAAACACCTAATTTTATTTCATGTGATTTTTTTGAAAGAAGTCTCCGGGAGAAAAGTCCACGTGAACTACATATATATAAATAGTCATTATTTTTACAAACGCCATGTTTTTTACAGAAATTTTTTTTTTTTTTTTTGCTTATCGATCTAATGAAAGTGTATGGCATTGTCGTGAGCATATTATTTTAATTGTACGTATATCGTAGTTACTATTTAAAATCGATTACATTATAAATCATAATCTATTATTTTTTTTTTTTTTATTAATTTCGTTGTCAAGCATAATATAATAATATATTATTCATTAAAATAGGTAATTAAAATTGTTAATTTTTTTATAAATTAATACATTCAACATTGGAGCTTTTAAATTCTGCATCAAAATACCATAAGTCCTTAACTATAATATATATCATATTTTATCTAGTGATGTTATGTGATCTAGTATTGTACAATGCTGCTCATATGAAACAGGTGGTTTTCGGGTTTCAACTACCGTCTCTTTTCGTGTATACCAATAAATATTTTTGTGCTCCTATTTATTCGGTCCAAAAGGTTATATATTCAAATACAGCTTTCAATTTCACAATTTTTTATTAATGAAAAAAACCAAACAATCTTAAAATTGAATTACGCCTGACCTGTATCTGATACCCGTCAAATTTTATATTCAACACACAAATACAAATATTTTAACCACCCCTAAAATACAACTCACCATTCAAAGTTTCTAAAATCAAAATATTGTGTCATTGCCGAACAGATAGGTACTTTGTAAAACTTATTGTAGGTTTTTTAATAGCACTGAAATTTATAATTACCGAAATCATATATATTATTACGTATGTCATGAAATAATCCTCGAAACTGCATTGATATAATAAACCTATTGTGCCACTTGAGTTTCGCGAACTATTCATTGGAAACTTGCACGCGTTATGAATAGATTTTTATCAATCTTCACGCTCACGCCTTTAGCAGACGTGTTGTGCTCACCATTTATTATTATTTATTATCATCGTTATTCGTTACGGTTAAATAAATATATTTTTTAGAGTGTGAATGGAAAATATTAATTTTTATTATTTTTGTTATTATTTTGTTTTTTGTTTTTTTTTTTTTTTAATTTAATTTAATTCAAATACCTAATACGTATTTTTCTTTTCGTATTTATTGTTGTAAAGCAATTTATTTTAATACATCACCTCGTTATCAAAATCTATCATAGTTTATCAAATCGTTTAAATTTCTGTAGCTATATGATATTTTAAAAATATCATAACTAATAATGTATATGCTAAAAGGTTTTGCTATTTTTTTTTTTTTCATATATTACGTATTTATTTTATTGAAATTATTTTCGTTAAGTGTTTTATTATAACGGAAACGTAATTGCTTACCGTCATGTAATATTTGTGGATAGCTCAAAAATATGTTCATCACTGAACGAGCTGTGTTATGGTGATCCAAGACTAAGACAATTTCAACATTTTTATCTGTGCTTAGCTCCTGACCATAGCTATCAAAATATTATTTAAAAATTTGTTTAATAATCATTATTTTAAATTAATAAGTTTATTCTAAATTTTAATCTTTAGCTTGCCCCTAAAGTGGGTAGTGGATATAGAAACAATATTTATATAATTAATGTTTTGTGCATATTTTAAAATTGCTACAGTTGTTTAGAATCCTGAACCCTTGATGAAAATATAGTAGAAATAGTACAAGACTTTAGTATAGTATCTCATAAATATAAGTAAAATTTTAGACTCTATTTAGTTCTACTATTGAACACTATTTTATAGTTCATAACTCTAGATAAACGTACACCAATAAGAATTTTCAAGTGCATATTAAACAAGATGAATTTTGAAAAATTCAACCCTTCCATTACACCTCGAAATTTCAAAAAAATTATTAAATATATTTTATATAGTAAACGTGGCTTTTGTCAATGAATTTCTAAGTTCTAAGTATATATAAGTATTAACATGTATAATCTTTTAATGTGGAGTAAATTAATTTTAAAACATTTAATATTTACTTATTTTTTGTTATTTCCACTTAGTGTATGGTGTTGCGACCAAATAAAAACATAACGTACAGGTAAAATACAATTTCTAAACGCCGTCAAATGTTTCTAAGTACCTTATACGTTATACGGTTCTCGAACATACAACAACGAATAATAAACCTACGAGCAAACAATCGCTGAAAACTACTACCTACACATAGCGCGTGCGACGTGCCACCACATACCAATCAATAATTTCTGGATCAACTCCAAGAAATTTGGTATTGATACCCCAAGAAATCATAGGATACAATCGACTGTTAAATTTGTTAAAAATGTTTACTTCAGATAAACATCAACTATAAATCAAACATTAAAAGCAGATTTTTTTATATTTAATGTTGAAAACGATAGTAGAATAAAAATTATTCAAGTACAGAATTGTTTTCATTTAAAATTATAATGTTTTTAATCTATACGACTATCGGACTACATTCTATAACTATAAAAGTTTACCTAGATAACCATAAAGGAAAATATAACATATTTCAAAATTTAAATTTAATGTTAGTTTTCAAAACAAAATTATTGGAGTATTAAAATATTAAACAATGATTGACAATATATTTGATATTACATAAGTTTATTTCCCAGATCGTGGTTAATAAAGGACAGTAAAAATATTAAAATATTATTCTCGAAACGATAATGATGGCGACAATAATAACCATCATCACTAAAAAATTATTATCTGTGCTTTAAATATTAAATTTAATGTACTTACAAATAATAACCATATTATATTATACATTAATTATACAAATTATGTCTGATTAAATGTTAATCCATATTATATTAAGTGGAATAATTGATGAATTCATCATAGGGAAGATCTATATGGTATTTTAAGAAAAATCTTTGCAGCAGATATATGGCTTTACTTTGACGCATACCTACCGAGTAGTTTCAAAGTGATATGCTTAAACATGTTATCTTCTGCGATCAAACTATGATAAAATGTGTCTGTTGACCAATGGATTTCATTGATGACCCAATAGATGCTATACAGGGTAGTATTCCACACTCAAGTCCAGAGTCTGTCCGACGCGATTTCGTTTGCGTAATATACCGTCCGAAAACAATTAAAGAATACATATAATAATAAAATATGTTTTATTAATAAAATCGTTATAAATATGACAATAATAAAAAAAAATTCACGTATTGAAAAAAAGGTGAGATAGTGGTTGAACACTTATTTGTTAACTCCATGCACTCTAGAAATTCTTTTATTCACCATTGATAGACCTATAATTCTCAGATGCAGTACAAAAAATAAACATTAAATACAACCCAGTAAATTATAGTACTTACTGCAGATATAGTGTCTTCAATATAATATAAGTAATAAATGTATATCATATATTCATTTTATTAGATACCATTAATGTTATTTATTCCATTTGAATTATATCCACGGACGTAACATTTTTATGTGAAAAATTGTTATAAAACATGAACAATGTTCAATGACTCATGTATAATATGGTAATTTTGAATAAATAAAATTTAAATTTACTTATCGACATAAAATACACAAATGTATACTCAAAATTATTGCATTTTTCTTAAGATTAATCTGAATAGCTTATCGATTTTCAATATTATTTTAAAAAGCCATCATCTATAAAATTAAATTAATTATATATATATTGTGTAAATTTTATCGTAAAACATTTTTATTGAGTTAAAATATATGTTTAAAAATAATTAAATATAAAATTGTTAAAGTATGTATATGTATATGTATTTTATTTTATATAATATTATAGATGTATTTAAATTGACTTCAATGGAAATAACAGTATGGTCCATTAGTCCATATATATTCAAATATTTCAATAATATGTTAATATAAAATGTGTAAATTTGTCAAATATAATGTACATACAAGTACATTTTTTGTATTCTGTAGAAACTTATGAAAATAAATAATAAAAATATATTTCTGACAAAATTAAAATAACTAATTGATATTAATTAAAATAATTTTTTCATGAGTGTGTTTAGATTTTCATTTATTTTATTACTCTGAAATATAAATTATGTTACACTTTTAAAAGACAAAAGCAACTGGAAAATATCTTATTGAAATAGCGTACTTTTTTTTTAATCACTATACTTAATTATAGTGATAAGCTAACATTAATAAAATGAGACGGGTTGCTAAATTACACAACACTGACAAGTAGTGGATTATGAAAACGTGTTGTAGGTAGTCAACTATAACTATAATTGATACTAAAATTTACTTGAATATCTTATTAACTTATAAAAATAACAACAATTTAATTTATTTAATAACACCTAATAATGTCTTAATAATAGTATAATAATGATTATAATCAAAATCTCAAAAATACTATTTGGGTACTGGTTTTTAATGAGTAGGTATAAATATGTGTTTGTGTGTGTGTGTGTGTGTGTGTAAATTAGTAACTATTAGATTTAGATTTTTAATCATCAATATTAAAATTTATAATACTAGAATATTCTTGTAAGATGAATTTTCGATGAATAAATTGTTTGTTTATTTCACAATAAATCTACAGTCTAGTACAAATGATCGCGAAATAGCTAGGAAATAAAATATAATAATTTTCTAAAAAGTAAAAAGGAAATTGTATTACATTTTGATTAATAAGGTTTCTATCACTTACAATACATTTATACATTATTGTACAAATTTAAATACCTTTATAAAATTTATATAATTTAGTCATATTATTCAACTTAATTATAGTTAATACATTTTAAAGGAATTTCAATAAATTCTTACAAAATTATAAAATTATAAATAATTTCTGGAATATAGCTTAAATTATGGCAGAAAGCCTACTCAATGGAAAAATAATAATAATTTTACTTATTATAACTGAAAACATTATAATACATAATTTCCAATTCTTATTATGGCCATGAAAAGTGTCAAGTGTACGTAGCAAATCCAATACTAGATAGTATCAAATGGGTAATATGTATCTATTATATTAATATTTTAAGAAAATGCACATATTTATAACTCATAAGTCACATAAGAGACCGTTTTATATAATGTTATGAATATTTTTATTTGGCGCTTTTATACTATGTAGTATACTAGTATATAATATTAAATATACGAGTATTTTTCAATGCTATTAACCAAATTGCCATTCGTCCCGATGTTAACAGCAAATTTGATAAAATAGCATTGTCAAATAAAAAAAGTTTAAATACTTATTTCCATCTATGCATTACATAAAAAAGAAATAATATACCATATTATAATGTCTCAGTTTGGAAATTTAAAAACCTGAAAACACTACCTATAAGCGATAGAATTTTAGAAATTTAGTACGTTAACATAATGTTTCTTGGGATTCCATTTATAAAATGGCAGTATAAATTTAAATATTTAAAGGGTTGGCAATGCAAACCAGTTATACATAAATATATTTTACGCTTTTCACTTATATTCAATTAACATGCCTGACCAAGACAAAAAAAACTGATTGATATGTCTAATATTTTATACATATATACATAGATATTTACTAGAGATATTAATTTAATTTTTTAATAATAAAATATTTTTACTTTTAAGATTATGTTGCCTACAGTAATTTATTATTTTTTCTTTAAACACGAATATTATAAAAACAGCAGGTACTGTAATTACAATTTGATTAAATGTTTTCGTTTAATATCCAAGAACAATAAAATATAATTAGTTGAATATTTTTACGAGTAAGCAGATAAGTAATAAAATTAATTAATTTTTAGATTTGTTTAACTCTATCACATACCTATTTTATTATAAGTACTTCCTATTACTCATCGATGTTATTGAAGCCGAAAGATAAATAATGGGCCGCTATTTTTTTTTTCAAATTCCATGTGTGTTAATCATTAGCTACACTTATTAGGAAATTAATAACCCGTGAAAAATTAGGAATGCACATTATACCGTTTAACACTGCAACATATAAGGACAAATTAATTATCAGAATTATAAAACTCGTACACTTTTCATTTATTTAAATATTTCAAATACTTTAATCCAAAATATTATTAAGAATTTATACAATAGAAGATAATATGTTTATAAAATTTATACCATTGAGTTTACTCAATGGTTATATTGACTACTAAGTATCGATTTTAGTATAACTTGTATAATATATAAATTTATTATATGTTATAAGCTTATCAATAATGTTATTGTGGTACAAGTAAGTAAAATAATTATGAATTAGTAGATTAAAAGCACACATTATATGAACGTTTCAAAGATCACTATTTTTTATACTTGGTTAATTTCATTACAATTTACAGGATAGTATAATAATATAAGCTACGTACAATACAACTTAGAAGTTTTGAAATTATATTAAAAGTAACTCAATTCGTGCACAATTTACATAGTATACAAACAAAATAATTTTCCCTAGCACTATTATGGATTCTGAAGGATTATAAAGAAACTGGTTTACCGATTTGAAATTGGATGTGTAATGACTAATGAGGGTTTTTAAAGAACTGACCAGTTGGCCATGACGGAGAAATCAGGAGAGCGAACAAGAAAATTTCGTTTGCGGTATCCTGCGCACGTATTGGATTACCGTATTTTATAAATAAATGCTAAGGCTTTTATCACTGGTACCTAAATGCTAATGTACGTACTGAATAATAATTATCGTTGCTTATCAACCTTGGCCACCTATATGTATTTCTTTGGGATTTCGACTTTTACCCGTATTTAAATTGGTAAAGGGGTATATAATATTATCATATTATTATAATATAATATCCGTAGTAGGTATATAGTAATTAATACTATATTTTTACCATACTTTTTTTTTATGTTTAACCAACTATATAGCGTGGTTATTATATTGTTCCATAACAAATTATAACTAGATCATAATATGTATGATAAAATATATTCTGACCATTTTATTTTACTTAACTTCAACGTAATATTTTATAATTGCAATCAGATTTTTATTCTCGAACTTTGCAAGTATACGTAACAATCTCGTTTTTAATTATTTAAATTATTTATACAATTAAGGGTGTTCTGTTATTATACAAACACATTTTTCAACTTATTTTTACTATGAATTGTTAACAGATGATCTTTTTTTAAATGTTTTAAATGTACGAGTATATCAGAATCCTAACGAGTAGTTTCTAAGTTATTAAAATGTATAATAGCTAACAAAAATAGTTTTTAAAAATGGTTTACAAAAATATATAACAGATGTTATATTGGATAAGTACAACATTTACCTATTAATTATTATACTCTTGACTATTTTTACAAATTATAAACCGTTTAATTAATTAATATATTAATTACTCAAGTGTTCAAATCAGCATAACCTCCATAACTTCCATACCTATTATTATAGACCTTTATTTATTAACTATTATCTTTAGTATATAAAGATTATTAATTCGATAATAACTTGTTCAAATTTCGATTAAGATACATCAATATTTTAAAGAAATATTCATCTGTTTAATAATTCATTGAAAAAAGGGCAATTCTCATAAAATAAGTGCAGTATTGTTATAAACCCTTACTTAATTGGCTTAAAAAATGTTATTATTTAAAAATATGACACTTTAGTATATTTAAATTTCCAAAAAAAAAAAAAATAGAATTAAAATAAATATGTTAAGGAAAAAAGAATAAGGAGTGTGACTATGTGATAATTATAGGTGAACACCACATATATTATTTTATAATTTTTACCTATTTGTTTAACATTAAATAAGGTCCTTAAAGGAAGAGTAGAATTTAATAAGTTCTTCTAACCACCAAAATAGACACATAGAATACGTTATACGATATACAATTATATTATGCTATGTTTTTATCATCTAAACCCACTTTGGTAAACCATAAATTATGCGGACCAAAAACATTGTATAAGCAATAAGTACAATGTGTTTTCAGTGACTTTATGCAAATTTAAACTTTAACATACAACCTCTATTATTAAAACGTAAACATAATATTATATTTAGTTCACTTTGCAACAATATTGTACGAATACAAATATATACATCATAGCAAATATTAACTCACATAATCATAATGTAAATATGTAAGCTGTAAAAACAATAATTATTATTTTCCTCGTGCACATTGTAACCGTTTGTCTCTCGATCAATGTATTTATGTATATTTATGCTATATAATTGTACATTTCGGGTGTATAATATTAATATAATATAATACAGATAATATTTCAGGAAGTATTGATTACATCCAATAAAATAAATATCCGTCGAACTTCAATGCCTACGCGTTTACTATTCTTTGCACAAGAAACGACAATTCGTTTTTACTGACCACAGCACACGGCAATATTATTAATACATCTTAGAACCTTAAGTTTCAAGTCTTATGCATCAAGATTTAAAATACAATATAAGTACAATTTTTTTTACGATTTTTGGTCGGTGCGTGCGTTTATACCTAATTATACGGATTATCAATGTATGTATACGAGATACACGATTTAGTGAAATTTTACTTATATAGGACGAGACATTGTGGAAGATTAAAATTATAAATGTGTTTAATTTTAATGTTATGTACTAATTTGCTACTTAATATTTATTATTTATTGGCTGTAAATTATGGAAAGGTAATACTTATTGGTTATTAATTATTATATTCGTAATACGTAAATATGATATTGCTATGTGACAGTAAGGCACAAAAAAAAACCCCTATTCTATATATATGTACCTGAAGTTAAACGTTAATACAGTTGTCGAGAAATATGTGATTATTATTTTCAACGGATACTTATCTATATTATAGAAAAATGAAAACGGAAAAATGCTATGAGAAAAAAAAATCAAAAGACTTGATGTATAATAGATTTTGAGTTACGACACTTCAACGTTGAGTAAGTGATAAGGTACCTAATAGATGTGTTAAAATTTAATTCATATTTATAAGTTTATGTATAATATAAAAAAAAAGATTCTAAAAGAGTGTAAGGAGATAGATGTTTCATTAAATATTGATCAGAATCTATTACTAAAGATTTCTAAAATATAATTAATTGTATGTTATATTATGTTTATATTAATACTAGTATTTTCGCAATTTTATTCAATGTAGGTAGAACTAATATTTGTAAAAAACATATAATTTATAACGCATAGAAGTCAATATCGTTGACGTAATATAGATTATAGAATGACATGAATAGTTTCATAGTAGTATAAATAGCTTAAAATCATATAAATATATTTTAAATTTAATTATTAAATACAAAATATAATGATAATAAAAATTCACATTTTTACAGTTTATATTTTTAAATTATAATAAAATAACTAAAATCAATAAATTGAAAAAAGTTGTAATTGATTGTTATATTTGATTTCGTCAACGTTTAAAAAATAAGACGCCTATTAAAAATTGTGTCTTAGTTTTTAATTTTTTTTAATTTCTTCATGAATAAATTATCACATAATTGTATTATATTTTAAAGTTTTTTAACTGAGAAATGAAAGTACTATAAATTCAAAATGTCTATAAATATAAAATAAGTAATTTAAAAAGAACCAAAATACTATATACTTATATGTGTGTGTGTGTGTGTGTGTGTGTGTGTATATATATACTTTTCTCTGAATTACAATAAAAAAAAAACAAAATAGATTTTGTCAAAAACTGATTTTATTTGAATATTCAGTTTTTCGCTGCTTCTTTTTAGTTTTCTCGATTATTAAGAAAGTTCCAACTATTTTATGTAGACCAATTGATTTTTACTGAAAACTTCTCTCAACTTAACTCGAAATTGGATCAAGTTATCTGCTCCAAAACGTGACAATAGTCACAAAAAAACATACGTATTGTGTATTTAGAATATACAATGTATAAATACGAAGTAGGTATCGTTAATTTGTTATTTTAGCGAATATACCCATAGGCCACAGCAACCCAACCATATGCAATGTTTTCAGTTTTGTAAATGGGCTGTCATAAATATATAAGGTGGCACGTATTATTGATACGTGTGCATTCTGTTAACTACCTATAAAAATTATTCTTTTTGAGTTTCGAGAAAATATATATGGTATATTCGAAATACAAAATTGACAGTTTTTTTGATGGGTACGCACCCTTAGTATAATAATACAACACAAATAAAATAAAATCTTATAATAGTATAATATAATATAATAAAGCGTGTACCTGTTACGTATGAATGTAAGACTAGACAAATAAAAGTATACAACAACAAGTTAAGTTAGCATTTTATAATTGTCATTTAACTGCTTAAAGGCTAAAATATATAAATTATTTTCAAAAATTTTAAATTTATTCGGTAAAATATCTTACATTAATCTTTTTATTTTATTAATACTTTAACTAAATACTTTTTAGTAGAAGAACTTTTATAATGTAATATTCTATTCTTATGTATTTCAAACCAAACATACTTGGGCATTTAAAATAATTAACACTTAAAGAAATAACACTAGTTAAATTGAATAAGAGTAATAACTAAAAAAATTATAATACATTGTACTCAGCAAAAATAGAAGTATTGTATGTCATATTAAAAATATAATATTTTAAATTTTTCATCTATGTATCTCATATAAATATATGTTATTCATAATTAATATGAATAAATTTATATTTTTATTTAAATTAAATATATGTTTAATCAAGGTAATATAGACTTGGAAACTATTGAATTAGCGCTAAATTTTGAACACATTTTTTTATTTACATATAACCATTATAGATTATTTTAGGGTGGCTCTAAGTGGCATAAATTTAATTTTGACTCACAAAAATTAAATTATTTTAATTATATATAAATTTTCCATTGACTACTGACCGCATATTTGTAGCTTATAGTCTCAAAATCTAATTAACCATTTATTTCAAAAATGTCATAAATATTTGGAAAGTTAAGAGTACATATTTTTAAACTATGTTTGAGAATATACCGTATGCTATAACCAATCCGACACTGACGGAATACCCATCTTGAACGAATTAGTTCACAAAACGAGGTACACCGACACCTATTTGCCCCTAAACTAAAATACTCATACACTAAAACCGAGATACAAAAATATAACTTTGTATTTTATAATTATTGTTAATATTTTTTACGGTTGGAGACAGATTATAATCTAGTATATAATAATATAAAAATGAATAGTTATAATAACATTTATAAATAACACAATAAAATTTTTTATTGTTGAACTTCTTTTTTTTATTGTTATTTTTTTTATTTTTTTATTGTTAAATTAATAATCTATACAAATAAGCGCAGTAAGTAAATGGGATGAAATAATAAATGTGAATATTGGCTTGAATGATTTGAAAGGAGAAAACCGTTTAGTAACAGTACCTCCTACTTTGATAAATTTTGATGAGAAACCGTTTTTTTTTTTTTTTTAATATTATTTTTATTATTTAAATAAGAGCATCTCTTGGCCATTTTCGTTTAAGTCTTCTTGGTGGGTTGTTAGGAATGGTGATTGATGATATACGAAAAATCAGTGGGTTCGGTTTGAGTTAAGTTTGGAATGGAATTTTTTATAATTTCGTATTGCTACTTCGTTAATAATTGGTATTTGTAGGTCCATTATATAGAGCATTATTGGTCATATAACAAAGGATACCAGTGATATTTCTTAGACATATGAATTGAAATGCTTGAATTGGTCTTATGTTGGATGGTTTGACCACAGATTTGAATACCATATGACCAGAGGGAGGTTATAATTGTCTTGTATACTAGAATTTTGTCTTTAAAACTAATTGAGGGGGATAATAATGAGTGGAGAAGATGTACGCGAGTGTTAGATTGTTTTATTTTATTTTTTGTTTTTTAGACTCAAGTTAATCATTTGTCTAAATGGACTCTTAAGTATTTGGTTTTATTTAGAATTGGTATGTTATTGAGGGATAGTCGGGGACAATCGTTTTTGTTGAGAGTGAAATTAACTTGTATCGATTTATTTTAGTTTATTTTAATTTTCCATTTGCTTATCCAATTTGAGATTTAATTCAAATGGTATTGAATATCGTTGGCGGCAATAATTGGGTCTTCATTTGATGCTAATTTATGGCTGTGTCATCGGCATATGTTGCTAGGGTTGTATAATTTATTATTATTTTATATTTTTTTTAATATTATATAATTTAAATTTTAACATCATTAGTGAACCTAGTAATATCAATCTTCTAGAATAATTGATAGACTTTATTTTATTTTATGAACCCTCTAAAGTTTTTTATACTATTTCGTGTTGCTAGGTATATGTTTACATTCATATGGATTCAATTCATTTATCGTTTCGTTCGGTAAACACTTTCCCATACAAATATTTGTTTTTTCATCTATTAAATTAGAATTTATATTGTAATAATATTTTTGTTAATTTATTTTTAAATTTTATGTTGAATTATTATGTATTTATTATATTTACAATTAACGAACAAGAAAAGCAAGCCGGCAAAGGATTTCCAATGATACACTTCTTAGGATATTATATTATGCAGCTGTGTATTAAATATATAATCATATTTATTTTTATTTTCTAAAATAGATTAAAAACATAAGTTATTATTTTAGATAAAATGCCATTATCCAAAATCATGAAGTCAATAAAAATTTTGAATGTAAAAACACTGACAATTTCAAAAATAATTGAGAAAAAGAGAAACAAAAATGTGGAATTAAAAATCAATCTTAATAGACTATATACAAAAATACAAAAACAAAGTTGACTAAAGCTTTACTTATAAATAATTTTAGGCTAAAACTAATATTTATTATTTTTTAGTTTTGATTAAAAAAAAGTTACTGAGTGAAATTAATAATATTGATAAAACTAAAAAAGAGTACGAAAATGAATTAAATTATAAGCTTTATAGTAATAAAAAACTGACATCAAAAATTAATATTCAATTTGAAGAAATACAAAGATTAATGGGTGAGCTATAAAATATACAAATAAAAGTACGTAGATTTAAATGTATGTATGAACATATGTAAATGATTACTTTATAAAACTACTAAACTACTACTTTAGATTACCCCACTATATCCATCCTCCATTACTAAAACTTTTAAGAATTATCAAATGATCTATATATATCATTAACTTTTATTGATAGCTGAAAAAGATGACAAAAATGAATTTATAGAAAAACAAATGAAAATTATTAACGAAAATGGTATCTACAAAAAAACTACACTGTTATTAAAAGTATCAATTTATTATAAGTTACATTGCCAATGTCAACTATTTAGAAAAATGTATAAATACTATTCAAATGATAAATAATAAGTTAAAATAATTTGCAGAGATTAGAACGAGAAAAAGAAGACGAATACTACAAGTTATTGTGCAAAACTTTGATGATACGGGATATATTGTTTAATAAAATGAGTGCGTCAAAAGTTAAAAAATCGATTGAGAAAAACAAAATATTAAACAAAAAATTTCATGATTCTAAAAAGGTAAAAAAAAATATATAATAATTTAACACCAACAATAAATAATTTACAGATTTAACATGTAAAAATTATAAAAAAAAAATGTATTTACGTATATATTATGTATAGATATTGAAAATAGTGCTGAACAAAGTTGAACTATTCAAATATCAGTTTGTATCATATTTCGACGATACCTTTGACAGCATTAATAAAACTGAAATACTTAAGGTTAATTCATTATTACTAGTTATTTTGACGCAAAAATTTAAATTATGCATTTAGGCACCAAGTGTAAATATTTTAGTTTAAAATAAGTAAAAACTGACTCATTATGGAACAAAATTTATACTGAGATTTATAAACCCTATGCGACCAAATTAAGTCATTTCAAAATTGCAACCTTTCATAGTTAAAAACTTAAAATACAACAAATATAGGTTTCCTATGCTCTAACTAATTACAAGATATTACATTTTTAAAATATAATAACAATTTTGGAGCAATAAATAAATTAGTTATACAATTTGTATTTTTATTTTTAACATTTTCATATAAAATAATATATAATTTCTTACAAATTCTTCTTTAATTAGTTAAAAAATGTCCATATTAAACAGTCAAAATATTTATTTTTTTATAAAAAAATGAAGTTAAAAATTTCACGAAATTCAGTAAATCTTGCTAATTACTTTGTAGTATAAAATTTACAAGCATTTTAATATTTATATCTAAGATTTAATCAGAAGTTTTATATAATTTTTTCTTATAAGAGTTATAAAAACAAAAATTGAGTGCAATTTCACAAAAATATCTTATAAGCATACAAAGTTTAAATTTTTACGAAATTGGATATTAATGCGTTAATAATAATGTATCATTGTTACGATTTTCTAATTTTATTGTACCTAATTCAAAAACGAATAAACCGTAAAAACTTGAAATTCTTACAAGAATATTTTTATTAACATTTTTTATATAATATAGATATACTTTAACATATATATTACAATAACTTACTGAATGACGAGGTACACTTGGCACCTATTGTACAGCATAGCGGTTACCTACATTCCCCTTTTTCTTATATGTATTTATTTGCCTATTGCTGTTTACATAGTAAATATAAGTATGCGTATAAATATATACCTATATTTTATTTTAAAAATTTAACATTAATTATATTTTAGATAATAATGTTAACTTTCAATCAATTAATTACTAATGGCTACATGTGCTATTGGAAATCAAATGGCAAAATACTAAAAAACAATGCAGAACTCTGGACAGTGTACAATCCATCTGGAATGTTCATAAACTTCAATTTTCCGTTCAATTAGACAATATTATCTGTTTCTACTGCAGATATTGTGCAACTTGCGCCATTAATGTAACATACCTTAAACGAAAATACAATCAAAAATAATTATTAGTCAGATGAATAGATGATTGGTTTTAGTGTCAATCATATACACGTTATACTAATTATACGCTTTTCAAGTTTATTATCCTTATCGGTTGATGTGAAACAATAAATAATATTTGATTTTCAATCGTTTGAATTTTATACACATTTATTATTGACATTTATGATGCGAGGTGCATTTTTAGTAACCATTAAGTAAACATCATTTATTAAATCACGTATCGAATACTACCGTGGATTTTTATTTTATATCTACACGTGATTTGCAAAATCGTATTTACGATGATAAGTGATTTATATTTAGGTCACTACATTTTTTATTAATTTATTCATAAACGGTCAAAGATTTTATAAAAACTATTATTTAATTGTTGATGCGATTTATATGTATCTAAATATTCTAAAGACACATACGATATAGATACGATGCTTTTCCTGGCTTCTATATCTTATTTAACATTATTTACCATTAAGTTTAGTTATATACAAATAAGTCTAGTTTTGCCAATACCATTGTCACGAGAACTATTTTTGATTACAAGTCAGAGTGTTTAATAAATATATTATAAGAGAAACTTATTTTTTAAGAAAAATTTTAAAATCTGAGAGTAAATTGTTATTTTTTTTTTATCCTTTCTAAGATTTTCTAAGATAAAAATATTTGATATTATTTAAATATTTATTAAATATAATTATATTTTAATTTGAGTTACTATACCTATACTTAATATCTAATAAATTTAATGTATGTAATAACTAATAAGTACCCATCTATTTTTAAAGTAAAATACTATATCTATATATATAACGAATATACTAACTGTATTTCATTAGCTGTTAAAAGAAATTTTTCATACGTTAATCTATTAAATGTTTTGTAGAAAAAAAAAATTGTGTCAAATAATCTTCACCACAAAACGGGTCTTTATAACTATCTTCATTTACATCTTCACTAACAATTACGGGTGGCATGAGAAATATAGCATATATTTTTTTTTTTTATTTAAATTGCTTTAGAGTCGATTAATTGTATTGCATACACGTTTTGGCCTTCAACTTTAACATCACTTAATAAAAAGTAACTGATTGTTTGTGCATAAAATATAACGATCTCAGAGCTGAGATTTTCAAAAAATTCTTTCAATTTATTTGGGCATTTACCAATGCTTAAAAAATAGTTTTTTAATAGCTGAAAAATTTTCAAAACTCTTTCCAGTGCAGGCATCAGAATTCTTTAATTTAATATTAGTCAAAATAAAACTACATTTTTTTTAAAATATAGATTATTTATTGTCATTATTTTTTTAACTTTTTTAATTTTTTGAGTGATAAAATACATTTTGAATTGCATGTTCTGAAGTAAAATATTTTTGGAAATATTTTGATACATAAAAATCGGATTTCGAACAGAAATTAATGATTTATAAGTAAGGTTCGAATTTGAAGGTAATATAAACAATTAAAAAAAGCAAAAAAATAAAGCATTTATTGACAAACAATTTTAAATTTAACTTTAATGTATAATTAAAAAAATATATGTATCAATTTTTGGGATATGAACTTTGCATGAACTTTCTCTTAACATTTTTTAATAAAAAATATTGGTTCTTTTTAAAAAAAAGTAGATTGTATCACCTCAGAACTATCCTTAATTAGTTAAAAGGTTAGAATATCTAAATATTTAAGTATTTATTTTTTTAAGTAGGTATACTAAATAATGCCAATATTACCAAAATATCTATAAATGTATTATCAAAACAAAAATAGAGGTGAACATCACAGGTTTGTGTATCGATAGTTTATCAATTGTGCTTAAAATTTCTATTTTATATACCAATTGCGCTAAAAATATTTTAAAATAATTAGTAAAAACTTATTAGTTAGTTATAATTATATAATAAATGAATACATACAACGATTTTTTTGCGAGTATAAATACATAATATAATATAATCAATTATTCAAAATTAAAGTTATATTAGTTACATAATTACAAAGTTTAAAATTTTTACAATAATATTAACATATTATGTGTTAATCAGTACTCTGATAATGAAAACTTATTTTCGTCTATCACTCAAATTCATACTTGTACGATCAAATGTGCGTAATAATAATAATGTTTCATAAAATTCCCGATATTGTTATAAAATATATTTTAACTAGTCACTTAAACTAGTTATTAATTGATCAATAAACAAGTTTTTAATTTTTAAAAATTTTTGTTTGTAGATTGTTTAAGTCGGTGTTGATGGAATTAGATCGAACAACAATATTTTCATATCTAATGATAGGAAAATTTAAATACAAGCGCAATTGATACACTGATCCTAAACAAAAACTTTGTTTTAGGCGCAATTGGTCCATGCCTGATGTATCATCTCGTGTATAGAAAATTATAGTCAAGTTAGATTTGGATATGCATATTGTTATGAACGGCCACTTCCTACATCTTATCTATAATTAATCAAAGACCGTGACGATCGACCTTTTCACACGCATAATTTATCAGTAGATCACCCTTATATGCGTATTACAAGGTAAGACTACTCACGTAGTCACGTTATTATATTCGTTTTACGTTGGTATATTTTGAAATATTTACTTAACACTGTATATGTATACACTATACATATATATATCAAGGTGATTATATCAACTCCCAGCATAACATATATCCTATTCGGTTTCTGTTTTGAAACATTATTTTTTTCCTATCGTAAAAATAATGTGGTATAGCTTTACTTCGAATGGTTGTATTAAGATATAATTTATGTTTTATATTTTAATATGTAATAGTAGTGAACAAACATATTCACCTGATCCATGTTCGCCCAACAAGACATATTAATATTATTATTCATTACTATATGTCATCTGATATAATACTATATTTACATAAGATATTTAATTCATATAATCGACATAGTTTTATTATTTCAAAAAAATTTAATCTTTAACACGTACAACGAGTCGGTCAATGTCTGCAATGACAATATAACATTTTATTTTAAATTTTCCAATTCACGATAAGACGGTGCAATAATATTTTATTTTATGTTAATTTATAAAATTGTTTTTTTTTTAAATAAAACTAACTGTGTAACTCGATTTTACTCAATTACCTATACCTACACTAAAGAATCAAGAAAAAAATGACATAGTAAAACACGACAAGAGTCAACATCAAATGTGCTTAAGAATATCAAATGTATTTTAACTTAAAAATCGCAAATTTTTCTTTATAAGTCAGTTAAAATAACAAATTTATAAAATCACAAAATATATCATTATATAATATGTATTATAGTTTATATCCGATATCCATATTATAGGAATAAGATGCTCGATCGGAAATTTTTGTTATCTACAGTGATGAGTTACATTACAAATAATTACGATTTTACGTTTGGTCTATGACGATTGGAGATCCACCTTTTGGATACAAATACACCCTTATAATGAAGAACCCATCATATAAATATTGTCAGTGTTGACTATTCATTTGTCTTAAGTAACTGCGCATATTAATAATGATTTCTATAAAATATTTTTGATTAAAACCTTTAAATAAATATTTATTGGATATATTTCGTTCTATTTTGGTATAACATGCGACTAAATAATCCATTTCGTAACTGTATTCAGAACATCAGAACATTTCGATTTTCTGAATGATATAGTACTACAAGTTATAACAGTACATTTTTTACGATAGAATGTTATTGAATTCACCGAATTTAGAGGTATATATTTATATAATATATATATTATGGCTTTTCATTAAATTTCGACTTTAGTATGACCATTGATACACGTATTTATAAAATATATATAAATGTTACACCTCACCTCGTGTGCGTAAAGTATAATCCGTCTATTCAGCAGTGCAATATAAATAACATATTATATGTGGATATAATATATCCTATTATCATTATGTCGGAACGAAAAGGTCGAAAAACGATCTCTAGCCGTGCGTCGAGTCATTGCGCAATAATTGGATCCATTGATGTAGGATCACGACTACATTACATTGGCTATATCAGCAGGTACCTGGTACGGGGGCGATGTTACGCAATAATAGAATATACAATACGATGGCACCACGGCCAGGAATTAAGGGTGATTTCAAAAAAGCCCATATAATACTTACAATTGAATGCCGATTTCTACGGATGATGACCCTTAGATACGGATAACGTGTCCAGGTATACATTATACAACATCCGGACGGATATTGATGAAAAAAATGTCTATTTTCAATCGTATGTATCGTATGTTCAAAGCATTATTTCATACGAAGAACGTGTATGCTTATACACATTATATATTATACACGTATAGGTACGTCTATAACGGGCTTTGTTGTTGAGGAAAAAATGCCAAGTCGCATTATGTTATATGTAATATATTATTATTTCGTTCTGTAGAGACTATAAATACGATTTTATGAGATAAAAATTGGAAATTTCAAACTCAAATCCGTTATTGTATGCAAGCGAACACGCAATAAAAATAATATTAAACTGCGGAACATTCTATGTAAACAGTATAACAATAAAAGGGATGCCAACGAGTTGATTCCAAACTATTGAATTGGTTCCCTAGTCCTAGTGACTATCCAAATACCTGTACATTTGCAGGTATGAATATAAGAACGAATTTGTTCTGGGTGGTCTATAGGCTTTAGACAATAAATAACATTTATAACAGTTCCGATTAACTATTGCATTAAAATTAAAAACTACTTATACTATAATCAATGGTAAAACTTATACGTTTGGTCTAAGAAAAATAATTTAGTTTGAAGCACAGGCAGAGGGGGGCAAGTACTCCCCCTGCCCCACTCTCGTTACGCCCATGAATGTCCATATAATATAATAAATAATAATGACAAATATAATAAATATCAAATAAGTCAAAGTTAATCAAAACAAATGATAATAAAATAGGTTTGCAAGTCGATGTCTCTGTCCTGTATAATAGGCGCATATTGATTCATTGTAATAGAAGTATAAAATTTGATATATCGATGTATATAACGATTCTATTTAAATGAAGATAATGTGTTGACTTATATCACTATAAGTATATATCATGATATATTTATTGGTATTCCTATTAAAGTAATTTATTTTACAATTTGTATTACGATAAGTAAATTTAACTTTTTCAAAAACTTTTCATTTGTTGTAATATTAAAAAATAAATAATACTTCATTCATAAAATATACACTCAATCATTGAGTCTCGATGGTATATACATTAGCATCTATAGCTAATAAATACACTCTTTGCCATATGCACACTCTATCACATATATATTTGTATATTATATTAGTCATAAATGCAAATATATATGCCATAGAGTGTACATATTATAATAATAAAATTTGTATAGGTACCTATAACGTTTTACTGCTTATCATTTTTATTTAAAAAATATAAAGAAATATATCTTTTCAAAAATTTATTTTTAATTCTTGGTTCTTCTTAATTTTTTGTTGATTTTTCCTGACGTTTTTGAAAATTACTTGAATTTTTTTCCCTCCCCCCCAAAAAAAAAAAAAAAAAATAATAAAAAACTAAATAAATATTACTAACTATATCTAATTCGCAATCAGAAATCGCCTCTAATGTTAAGAATTAAAACATTTTTATTGCTCAATAGGTTAGATTCGTTCATTACTGCTGACAGACAAAAAAAACACGCATTAAAAGTCAATACATTTATTGCTGCATTCGGAATCTAAAATTAATTTGGTATACACTTATAATATACATTTTCCACGAACTGTAAAAGTGTAAACTTAAAATATAGCAATCGTTCATTATTTTAATTTCCTAACTAATTAACTTTTCCTTTTTAGTTGTTTTTTTAACTTTAATTTAAGTGAATTTATTGGTTGACAAGTTATTTTTATTGTGAACCAATCCTGTATTAAATCACAATAAATACAAAAATGTATGACTATCTTTAAAATTTTAAAAATTCAAAAAAAAATTCAATTAAGTTAACGAATTGTATTAATAGAGTAGTGTAAGTATAGAAATACTCAGTAAAGTTATTATTAAAGTTTAAATCAAAATAGAATATTTTTAAGGAGACAAAATAGGCAATATATTATACATACAAACATATTATGTGATTTCATTTTTATAAGGCTATAATTTAGTTTGAGGAGCAAGAACGTATGCAGATATATTCTGAAAATCTTTAGGGAGAGTTAATGTCCGAATGTCAGTTACGGACTATTAATAATATTATTATTTTTATTCTATTTCTATAATAGGTACAGTTTTGTCGGTAAATGGGTTATTATTCATCAGGCATTTTTTTTTTCTATGTGATACATAAATATTTCTGTGAAATCCAAAAGCACAAATTGTCTATTTTTTTCGATAGACCAAAATCGCAAATTTATTTTGCGCTTTTGTACCTTAGTAGGGGGATAAAAGCGCAAAAATAAATATTATACCCATTGCATTATAAGTTTCGTTTTAAAATTATTAATTTTAATTAAATATACAAGTATAGTATTTTTATAATTCAAAAATACATCAACAGTGATTGAATTCAGTTAAATTTTAGTATTATCGTATCGTATTTTATCGTAACGAATTACGGATCAGGTTGATAAACATTTAAGATAACTATACAATATACATAATATACAGTATAAACTTATTTCTTACTTATAAGTATACTTTATTTTTGTAAAATGTATTTGCGTTTATGGTTTGTTAAACAGGTATTTATATTTTTGCGCTTTTGGCTACAGCCATAAATTTTTTTGAATTTTTTTTTTGCAGTAAAATTAATAAAATTATAAAAAAATTTTTTAACAAAAAACAAAAAATTCGTTCACAAATCGATGTAAAAAATAAGCACACAGGCATGTTTGCATTTTGTACCATATCATTCATTTAATTTTAAACCGACTTACACGTTGAAAGTTGAGGTATATTTTTAAAAAATGATAAAATAAGACTAAAATTACAATCCGTTTTATAACTCAATGATTGTAACTTTTAATATCTATTTTTAGCAAACTTTTTCATAATATACCATGTCTTACATTATTAAGTGTTACTTATCTTTATGTAGGTAGTATTATCTTAATTAATTTATTTTCTCTTGATAAATATATATATATACCTTTTATTGCCGTTTATTCAACCTGTTCATTTCAAATTTAGACTACGTAATTTATAGATATAGGCTGAACAATTCTCGCTTCTCACTTTATATCAGTATTGTGTATAATATAAATAATATAATAATGAATAGTTTTATTATTAGCTACGGCCTACGAGAAAATTGAATTTGGATATCAAAAACTGATTTGTCGAAGAAAAAAAATTGTACAGACCAATTGTCTGCAAATTGAGTTTTTACGCGGGAACCAATATTTTCCTGAATCCAATTTTGTTGAAGGTGTAAGAAATATATTTTATATCAATTATATCATACATTTTAATATTTCTATCTTGGAATACTTATTTATGCAACATCATGTAACTATGTAAAATAAAAATATAATACGGGGTGGACGTTGAATTTTTTTCAACTCATCCATTTAATATTTCCTCGGTAACACTACTGTTTCCTTTTACCAGTCAACCAGCATATTATTATTTTATTTTATTCAGTAAAGATTTAAAAAAAAAATAATAGCGCATAAATACACAAGCGCACAAAATTATTTTAGTTTAGCTGATAAGCAGATAGTAATTTGAATTATTTGAGGTTATGTAAGATAAATGTGCATTGTGCATTATTTTGATTGTGCGGCGCGTGTAGTGAATGTTGTGATAGGTACCTAGTTACTATATAGTATATAGTTAGTGTTGATCACTGATTTAATTTTTCATTATAATTATTTTGAAATTTTAGATTTATACCTTACTTAAATATGATTGATTCATTCTAAAACTGTAAATTGTATTTAATTATATTACTTTGAGTTAATATAGTTTTTGTACTCAGAATTATTATCTCAAGATGGCAGAATTTGTACAGCGACGCAAAGAAGAATTGATTACTGAAGTTCCAGTACTTAATAGTCACTTTAAAAAATCTGTTGTAAAGTAAACACAAATATTTTATAAAACTTAAATTCCAATCAAATATTTACTACTATTTAATCAATATTATATATTATAAATGTAAATTGTTTATATTATGCTTATGTTATTTTATTTTATTTTATCTACAGAAATATATTGAATCAACGAGAAAAATTTGAGTACAGATTGATGCGTCGAAACAAACAAAAGTCAGATTTTACTCTTTATATAACATTTTTGAAATCAGTTATTAAGAAAGTTAAAAAAGTAATAACCTACAACAGTAGTTTTAATATTTTACTGTCAATTTTATATTATAATGTGATGTGTTATGTTAGATGGGTTCAACAACTACTGAAACATTTAAACTGATTAATCAGCACAATAACCGTATCATTGACCTTTATCGTGCGTCTCTTAAATATTTCAAAGATGATGTATCCCTCTGGAAAGAATATATAAAATTCTTGATGAAATGTGTGAGTAAAAACATTTTTTAATTTGGTATTATTATTTATATTACTAATAACAAGTATAAATATATAAATGTTTAATGAGTAAATTTAAAATTCTATTAAATGGAACACAATCACTAACAATTTTCATTCACATCTATCTTTAGATTTATTTTATTTTTTTTTTTAGAAACGATTTACATTGTTACGGACAGTTTTAAACAGTGCCTTGTTATTACATGGTCACATTTCAGATTCACTGTATGTTTTTGCAATAAGACAAGAATTTGAAGATTTAAAAAATATCCAAAAAGCAAGAGAAATGTATACTGATGGATTAAATGCACATAAGAATTCATCAAAATTATACTTTGAAGCTTTTAAATGTGAACTAGCCTATTCAGAAACCCTTACTCAAAAGGTGTTGAAATCAGGTAATACCTAGTTAAATGTACTGAAGTATTTTAATTAATAACTTCAATAAAATGTATGTGTAATTCATATTGATAATAATTGTATTAAAAATAACTATTTTTTCTGTTTAAACAGGAAAAGAGTTAAACCTAGAGGATCCTGCATTAAATGGATCTGTAGCCAAAGTAATTTTTGAATCAGCTGTAGAAAATGTGAAAAACGATACTGACCTTTACTTTAAAATGTATGAAGAGGCTGCTCAATACAATTTTTCACTAGATTTATCAAAAGAAATCAAAAAGTAATATTTTCATTTATTATTAAAACAATGTTATTAATCTAAACATTAACTTTTTACTAATTTTTAAACTTAATATTTGTTTTATCACACAAAAACTGCTATTTTTATTTTGCATTTTATAGTTAAACTCTTCAAATTAAATTTATTTTATTCAGCAAGGGAACATACCAATCATATGTATACCCATATGATGTTCTGCTATCATGACCAATTGTACTATGGCAGAATGTCATGTAGAGATAACCAAAAAAACTGATTTTTATTGGGCTACGACATGTTTTTTTCATTAGACTGTAGATATAATTGTCTTAATAAATAACAAAATAAATTTTCTAGGAAGTATTAATGTAATGTTTTAATTCAGCTTTTTTAGTGTTTACACTATTAGTATTAATTATAAATTTTAAAAAGTTATAATATCTAAAAAACAAAAAAAAACTTTCATAGAGTACTGAAATATTCTTTAGTAAAGTATATAATAGATTATATACCTAATTTGAATTGTTAGGTTAATAAATGATTAATATATTGAGTGATTTTATTAGTTTGTATGTGTTGTACCATGATAACGGATGATATGTTGACAAATGTAAATTTTAAAACATAAAAACCAAATAGTTATTCATTCAAATGTTTTAAATAGATGCACAATTGTTTCATAAGCATAATTTTGGAGTGATTAGTGGTAGTTATATACAGTATGTTTAATACATTTTTGACTTATTCGCTAAAAAGACTCAAGATATAAAAGAGTGTTGCAAATAAACACAATTTACAAAAAAAATTTCTATGTATACAATTCATTACTATAAAAATAAAATTTAACTAAATAACAAAATTCGTAGCACTATTATTAGCAGCAGTATAACAATCAATAATATTATTAATGTCAGTATGTTCATTCTGGTAGTTAATTAAAATCCAGTATATCAATACTTATTAATTTTATTTCTTAACTAAGTTTTTAGTTTAATAAAAAATATTTAAAGCATTAATAAAAATAAACAGAAATTAAGTGTAAAACAATTATTTTACTTAAACATCTAAATATCATTTTATAAGAAGTTTCAATAATAGTTTTATACAGACACTTAACATAGCTGAAAATACTACTTGGGTTTAATTGAAAAGCTGCTTCTATGGTTGCTAAATTAACTGAAAAGGATTATATTATAAAAATAATTTTTATAGTAAACACTAGGTTAATTGACAGCATAGCATTATAAGTAGCATTAAGTAAATTAAAATGTATAAACATGGTACATTTCTAAAATATTCTTTATAAAAAACTTATAGGTTTGTCAGAATTTTGGTGTTAAGTTTTTCTGGTTGTCTATATCAACTTGTATTGTAATAATACTGCTTTCTTTAAAAATATTATTAAATTTAATTTCAATTAGTTTGTTTTCTATTATTATTACTATTATATCATATTCAACACATTTCAATAATCCACTTGCTACTCAAGTAACTTACATATTAGACAATATAAATAATGTTGTTGCAAATAGCATTAATTAAACATTTACCTTTTAAAGATAATACCTGATTATTCATTCAAATATGCTTTCAAGATATAAAAATATAATCTTGAAATTTCTACCTATTTAGTTTCATAGAATGATATGTATACTATGTAGCTAATAAAATTTTTTTATAAAAAGTTAAAATTAAATAACTGAAATAATTTCAAATTATAGATTTGAAAATTATAAACAATTTGGTACAAATATGTAAAACACCCTAATATTACACTTTTAGTGTAGGAGATATCTTCTCAGAAATGTTCTTAAATTTGTTGCCTATTCTGTACTATAAATATATAAAAATTAAAAAACAATAATGTAAAAACAACTTAGAATTAACGTTTATTATTGTTATTAATAGCTGATACATAATATAGTTTTAAACAATTATAATTTAATTTTCATTGTTTTCTGAATAATAGTTGATCAAAAAAATTAACCAATATATTAATTGTATAATACACTCAATACATTATCTCTGTCTTACAAATTCAACATTTAAATATATGCTCGATATAACTAATTTAGTGATGTTTGCTTTAATATTAAAGTGAATATTTACCTAATATTTAATCTAACCTAAAAGTAAGAACATTATCTGTGTTTCTGTTCAGTTTTTTACGGTATCTTAATTTTTAAACACGTTAATATTTTATGCTAGTATACTGTTATATTTTGCATCCTTCAAACTTGGTTAAAAATTAAAATATTATGAAAACCAATGTGTAAACTCAAATAATGTTCTTACCTTTGTGTTTGATAATAGATAATTCAATTTAATATCAAAAATAACAACTTATAATTTATTTTAATAAAAGCCAATTTTGTTTATTGTACATTTAAAAAACAACACATGTATGTATGATGTCCTTTTCAGACAAAATAATATTCTTGTATTATTGTATTTTTTCAGTTTCATGTTGAATACATTTAGTAAGGATCCAAATTATTGGGATACTTTAGCTACAAATGAACTATTAAAAAATACTAACAATTCAGAAAAATTTAAAATTACGTATGAACTCATTTATAAATTATTAGTGTTAAAACTTTAGTTAACATTTTTAGTTAAATGTTTTAACATTTTTTTTTTAGAAAATGCCTTGATAGATATAATGCTGCATTATCAATAATTGATACAGACGAGATGTGGGACAAGTATTTGACCACTATATTAAAAATAACATCTGATACCCAAAATACAGAAATTTATAAAAGAAATTTACTTAGACAATCTATGTATAATGCTCACAAGAAAAATAAATTGAAACCAAAACATTATATTGAATGGGTAAGATATTTAAATTATGTTTCTATGAAACTTTTCATTTTATTTACTATTTTTTTTCACTTTTGTTTAGATAAATAAGTCAAAAAGTTCTATGACAAAAGAAATTTTAGATTGGGCCATCGAAGCATATCCAAATGACACAAGTATCTTAGAAATTAATATAAAAAATAAATTAACCGATACAGATGAACTAATTGCTTACAAATTACTTGAACATAACGTTGATAAAATTTCTCCAAATTTATGGCTTACTATTGTTGAACATTTTTCAAATAAACCACTGATAAGTGATATTTTCTGTATGATATTTGGAGATAAATCTGTTTGTTCCGATGAAGTTAAAGGAAAACTTGGACATGAGTATTTGTTATGGTTAAGCAAAAACAAGTCATTAGATAATGCTCGAAATACATATAATAAATTGATCATGAGCAACAGTTGTGATGCAAGTCTTTGCAAGACTATGGTTACTCTAGAAACCGAACAACAGAAAGTAGACATCAACAAAACCAGGCAGCATTTTACATTAGCATGCATGCAGTTTGGTAAAACTAATATTGGTTAGTTGACACTATTTATTTTTTTTTTAATTTTATTATTGTTACTGTATTTAAAAAAGTATTATTTTTTTCCTATAGATTTGTGGATGGAAAGAATTTACTTTGAGCTAAAATATGGGTCACCAAAACTTGTTTCCAGTACATATCATCAAGCGGTAACAACTTTGAATAATGAGGAGTCTGATCAATTTGTTGAACAATATGCATCAAATGCTTCTAAATTTATGACAATTTGTAAAATATGATAAATAATATTTGCATTAATAAAAAATGTTATACGGTATAAGATTATAGCTTAAAGATAATTCATTCAAAACAATAATATTTATAATTGTTGATATAGAACTTCCTTATGTATTCCTTTGGATTTTTTCTTCATTATTTGTTTTTGCCATCTAAAAATTTACATTTAAATTTTTAACCAATATATTTTATTACCTTTAATTTTTATCTATACTTTATTACCTGTAAAATGTATAAGCACAGCACCACGTGCCTACACATAATGCTGAAATAAGTGTTGTACATATCAAAATGATCATTGTTGATGAACTATTTTGGAATAACATTTTTATGATAGGATCTTGCATTATTTGGGTCCATCTGGTTGATAGTCCAATCACTAAATTTTGAATAACAGCTTGTATTCATTGATAGACATTTATAAAATAGATTTTACATACCTTTAATTTCCATTGCGTTTGTGACCCATGTGCTATTAATTTCAGTGCTCTTGACAACGCATTTCCAAATGCCTTGGAAATGTTTATTTTCTATGGTTATTGTATCTACATCAATCTACAGAATTAACAGGAATGAATTTATTGATTTATGTTATATTATTATATGTAGTAGTACCGATGCAAGGGAATTAACTCCATAATTTTTAATTACATAACTGTCGTTAACGAGCCATTCTTGGGACAACCTGTTAAATAAATAACTCAGTGTAACTGCGTTACATTGCACTCTTACTACATCTCCTATGTATACAGATTTGGGTTTGTCATAAATAGCCACTGCAAACAGTTTCAACACGATTCTTTCAGATTTTGGTGGCTCTGCCACAAATACATATACTCCTGAATCATGAACTGTGCACGAGCTTATGACTGCAATAAGCATACAAAAAATCATTACACTATACCTATGCATAGAAGACATTTCTAACACCTTAAATAATATATTATGTAACGCTTTAATTTTAATTTGGATTATATTATGTGGTACAGTCGTATAGATTAAGTACCTACCTTCCTACCCGATTGAATTAAAACCAAAATTAAATCGGCTCATCGGTTGCAAAAAAAAAAAATAAATAATATACTTTACTATAACCAGTTGTTGAATAGTGATTAAATATTTTTACCACTTATAAATTTAATTATTTAATCTATGCTGTATGAATGTACGATTGATTATACTTATTTTTTTCAAGAAAATGTATAAATAATTAGTAAATTTTTTTTTTAGTTTTATTTTTACCAAAACAGATGCACTTATAACGCTCTAATCAAAGAATCAAAGTGTACGTTGAGTTGCCTACTTAATCGTGAATTCGGAATATGAACTAATATAAAGATTTAAAACAACATGTGCAATGCACGCTTGTTTCCAAATACCTACCGTATTTGAATATTAATTGATGGTGCAAAATGAAGTTTAAATTTCAGACACGGCTCAAAAGAACACCGATAATAAATTTTTAAAACATTCTTCAGGCTCGAAATTTGACGCATGTCATGGTCAGAGCCGAATTATGGTTTTTACTGTTTTTAGGGTCGTAAGCAAATATGCATACAAATAGCCTATACATCGTCTTCAACCCTTTAAAAAAATGAATTAAATTTTCGACTATTTATTAGGTACTAAACATGTTATATTTTACACAAATTAATTTAAAAATAAAATAATAAATAGTAAATTTACATTAAAATACTATGTTTAAAAAAATGTAATTACCCATTAATTGTCACTATTATTATGTATTACATAATTTGAAAAACATAATAATCGTACCTATATGTACGTATATAACTTATCATAAAACCATAGCTATGAAAACAAATATTTTTATTTCATATTTAAAATATTAAAATTTTTAGTTTTTTTTTTTTTTAAATTTAGGACAAATTATTTTTGGGCCGTAAACAATTGCTTATTTTGCCTACCCTTTGATCCACCTCCGGTCGTGATGATATAGTCAGAATCAATCACACCGAAAACGAACTTCGATGAAAAATGGACAGGACATATTATAAAGTACGCCACACAATAATTCACAGGCATAACAATGATGATATATAATATGAGTAGTGAGTACCGTAAATCTATTACAATGTCTTTTACCCAAAGTGCATCTTTCGTCTTCGCCGTCTGCGACCTTTGACGTCACGATCTTGCCGTTTCGCAGCCAACTGAACCGAGCGCGCGGCGAATCGGCCCGGACGGCGTCCACGGTCGCCGGGTCGCACAACATCGTCAACCGGTCGCCGACCGCGGCCACCGCGTTGTGCGGCCGGCCGGCCAGCGACCGTCGCACCGCGGCCGCCGTCTTGCCGGACACCTGTCCGCACTCGTGTTGATTGCACGGGCCGACTGCCGTGGCCGGCCCGGGACACGGCCTGCCCGACACGTTTGGCCTGGGACTGTCGCACCGCCTGCTCCGCACTCCCGTCCCGCCGCCGCAAGATTTCGTGCACCGCTCCCACTCGCCCCACTCGCCCCAGCCACCGTCCCTGGGCGGGCCGTCCACGTCCGGCAGCCGCCTCCACGGCTCGTCGCAGTTCACCGTCCATTCGGTCCGACCGCCGCCCCGGTTGGCCACCGAAAAGTAACGGACCAGCAGCGGCCGTTCCCGGTCCACGGTCCAATGCCGCACATGAACGCCGCCACAGTCCATTCGCAATGCGCTCTCGTTCCAACTGCACAATGACTTTACGAGTCAAATTGGTATAGATTTGTAGTGGCGTGATCGTGGTCGGAGACACTTACTCCTGAAAGTTTTGCTACGAGGGGGGGGGGGGAGGATTTAAAAAAAAACCAAATATTTTTCCTCGTATTTTATTTTAAAAAGTGTTTCTCCCGTTGTATAACATATTTACGTCATTCCGACATATTATATTATCGCATTATCTGGATTAAAAAAATGTATTTATTTATATTTTCAACGTTTCAATGGATAGGAAACAGAGTAAAACTGTATGAATAATACAACATGAATCAAAAACACAAAAAAACGTTTAAACTAAAGATACAACTGTCTTAATATAAAAATTAAAAGAGTTGGAAAATAAATTAACGTCAAAGAAATTATTAATACAGCGCATAACGCAATCGCGGGGCACACCTCGCAATGTTATTTGCGTAGAAATTTATTTTAAAAGCGCACGGATTCTTTGAATTAAAGAATGGAACGGATAAAGGTAATTGAAACAACAAATCGGAAGAGCCAATTGACCCATGTAATAATTTATAATCAAATAAAAGATCGACCCATCTTTTCCTACTTACGAACAATTTAATTTAGGTATACGGCACTTTCACATCGAGTAGAGTGGAGAGATTCTTAAGTAGGTAATTATTATTAATTCCGTTTAATCGTTCAATAAAATATGTTAATTGGTGTGGATACCAAACAAGTAATAACCAAACCCAACCTCAAAAGAATTCTGGTCCAATTGCCAGGCGTGAATATTGCACCGGTTTTGGACTCATACTCTCCGAGCGATTTCTTCGGTCGTTTCCTCTCGTCCCACAATACCGCTCGACCACCGTCAATTTCCAGCACGTGCCTTTCGCTAAGTTTCCGGCTCATTAACGCGATACACGTTACACCTGCCACAAACAATGCATACAACTATGTGTTATAATTGGAAATCAGAATAGATAATCTATGTATACACTAAAGTCTAAGGTAGATAAATATACGTACGTTTCGCCAGCATTACCTATTTTCTTATATTTTTTATAAGAATGAAAGCCAATTATAGAGTATAGATATTTTGATGATGAACGATCAGAATTAAATCAAATGTGGTATTTATTAACTATGTGATTTATAATTACCAGTATGTTTCACGCGGAAAACGATTTCGGGCTTGGTACTCGTCAGACTTTTGTTTGACCGGACATTTATCGGTAAAAAAATGGAAAAATTCTGAGACTCAGAACTATGAATGAGACAATCTATGACAAAATATGATGAAAACGATATAGAAAAAAAAACATAATAGTATTATACACGTAGGTACGTAACAATATGAAATTAAAACATTTTCTTTCTAATATTCGATGGAACCATAAAAGTATTACAAATCTATGTAAAAATATTCATTATTTTACTGATTTTGATCGCTATATATATCGTATACACATAATAAAATAATATAATGTTCAAACGTGTCTGTTATACATAAACATCCATCGATTTCTTTTTTTTTTTTTTTATTTAATTTTACACCTCGATATTCTTTTATAGTTTTAAGAACGTATAATTAATACTAATTAGTAATTATTATATTGATGCAATTATCAGTTAATCGTCTCGAAACAATAATTTTCCCGAAAACACTTTCATTCTGTCCGGTCTTCGAACATTTTCTTTTTTCACACGTCATACCTTTCGATAGTGTCTCCGCCAACCTGCAGTATATGTACGTACCTTCTTCCGTCGGGAATCGAGCGGCCACGTAACCACGGCTAGTTATCGCGGACAGTCCTACGAACGCGATGCGTCCACCGCCGCCGTCGCCGCCGGTGCTGTTACTGAATGTCCAACCGAATATCCGTCCACCGGTAACCGTGCTCATCGTGACGGTCGTCGCTGCCTGGCCGTCTTCACCGCGGTCGTCGTCGTCCAACCGGAACAGCAACTCCGTCCACCGGCTGGCCATCAACAGGTGCGGGTATACGATTTCGTCGTCGGCGGCGGCCGCTGCGGCCGGACGCGGTTCTCCGTTCCGGCCCGTCGACCGGAACAACTTGATCTTTTCGTCGCCGTCCGCGCCCACTTGGACCAGATCGTACGACGACGCGCGACCGGATCGGCGGAAGCGCACCGACACGCCCTCGCGGACGCCCGGCGCCCACCGCTTGAGCCGCATCCGCAGGCCCGGTTGACCTCTCCAATCGGGCGACACGTGCATCCAGTGAACGCCGTCGCCACCGATCAGCAGTGTATCTGCACCGCCGCCGTCATCGTCGTCCGAACACCCGGGTATGTCGCATGAGTCTGTTTCGGCGACACCGCCGACACGACACCAAGCGCCTGTTGGTTCTCTGGTCGGGTTCCGGCAGTAGTTGGACGCCGCGAACGCCGACCCGTCCGGAAACGCGTAACCCGCGCTCGTGTGTAACGCCTGCAGCGAGAACGGCCACCCGCCGGGTTTTCGCCACCGCGGAAATCGGTAAACGTTTTGGTTAGGTTGGGCAACTACACCGTATACCAGTTACAGAGTGTGTCTACCTATAGTGTCGCTAAAACCCATTGTCCATTCGATTGTGGTGCGTAAGTTATTTGTTTATATTGTTTTTATTTTTTTTTTAGTTAACGTGCTCGACAAGCAGTTTTAACACGGCGTATGAACGATTACAGTATTAAAATAACTTGAATCGTTGAAAAAATTATCATGATGACAGATTCGTTTGAAACGTGTAGGTACTTAAGTGTTCAATACAAACAAAAGAACGCCAGAGAACCGAATTAAAGATTATAAAATAGATATTGGAATGGTATCATAGTTCGGCAAATAACTAACTAATCGAATTTCACCGTAAGTCTACGCAATTCGTATAAAATATTATAATGTGTGCAGATATAATACATCGACTTACCCATTTCAAGCATGTGCGGTTTGATACGGTCACGTTGAGCTTTCCCACGTAGTCTGTCGCAATTCCTGTCACGCTGCATCCTGTAAATACCCACAACGCGTTATTACGATACAATATTTGATGAGAATTTTGCTGTGATTACTCATCGAAATTAGATTAGAAGAGCCGTGGCATTACGAAATTATTATATGGAATTATTATGGCATGTATTCTTGATTTTTAAAAGTTCCCACGAACATAGTGCAAAAATAAGACTTTAAAAGAACAATACAAACTCGTATATAATATAAAGGTCCGTTTACAATTAATATTTTTAGAGGGATGTTTTATAAATTTGAAAAATTTCGAGGCCTATAGAAATTTAATGCACATATTCATCCAATGGAAGTTAAATTAATGTCGTGAATTAAAACTAAAATTAATGAAAATTACTTTTAATTCATTATCAAATTTTATAATTTTAAAAATACATTTTTTGTCTGTATGTAGACCAGATAAATTTATCCTCTACGAGCTGATGTTTGATGACCTCGGTTGCATACAATTATGATGTATCATACTATGCTATTATCTGATCGATAATCATCATAACACTAACACGTCATAAGTGAAGTCTACATCAGGTGATTTTTTTGTTTACTATATGTATCTACTATGACTGCCAATAATATCATTATATTGTTATAAGTTATAACAAATATTGTTTTTGAAATTCTTATTGGATCGAAGACCATGTATTTTAAATTTACATTGACATGTCCTTTTTTTAGAATTCTAAAATATTTTTGGAGTTAGTATGCTAATTAAAACGAGGATAGTATAATAATCTATTTCTAAAGTCCATATCATACTAATCCAGTGGCGTATCCAGGGGGGGGGAGCACGGGGGCCATGGCCCCCCCCCTCGTTGGCCTTATTTACTAGATTTTGTTTTAAAGATTTAAATTTATTTGTATACATGAACGCATACTACAATAATACTCTTATACCAGCATTACATACACTTATAATTTTGTTGAGATTAACCCGTTTTTATTATTAAATTACTATTACTATTTATTATTATGTATATATATATTAACTTAATGACTGACTGAAATATAAACAAATTATTTGCACTATAAACATTAAATATTTGGTTTAGTTTTTTTTTTGTTTTTGGTAATAGGTAGTATATATGGTAAAATTTTAGACAGTGTGTGCCCCTCCCCTAAAAAAAATCCTGGATACGCCACTGTACTAATCATATTATTTATTGTAAAGATAATTATTTTCTTCGAAAAAATTACACAAATTAGAAAAACAACGACTGGTTTTTTATCGCCCAACTCAATTGTGCAAAATATTTTACATTTATTTTTTTTACATCACATTCCCCAAGCACTTACTTGTATTTCGACATTTTCGGATACGGCACGATCGCTTTTCGACCACCGTGCTCTCTCGACCACCGACGACTATGTAACAATACGGTCCATTCGGATCTTTAGTCGGATTCCGGCAATAATTTTTAGCTTTTGCGTAACTTTGATCTATTAATGATCTCTCCTTAATCAACTTGTCAACGAAAATAACATTTTTATTTCAATGATAATGTTATTACTTATTTTATATAATATAGTAATTATCCTACTATGGGGTGTAGGCCTGTTTATTCGAACATAATTTCAAACTTACTTTACGTACTGACGAAATGTTCCAGGGGACGCATGGATCTCCGTTTTCGGTGATCCATTGAGTTCCGCGATAGTTTTCGCTCAATTCCGATATCACACATTCAGGCAATGCTGCCTCGGGAAGCGGGTAAACTATAACAAACAAAATAATTTTTGTTAGTTCACCCGAGATATTTATAATACCGCTAATTCGTAATACCTAACAAAAAGATTATTTTGTATTTTAAATTGAGAACACTATATCTAATAAAAGGTAAATTCTATTACATTACGACTAAACGTATAACAATTATTATTGTATAACATAATAATCATAGAAATGTATAACATACATTTAAAATTAATAATTTAATTTTAACTAACAATAATAAATAATTAGAAAATGTGTTAAAATAAAATTGATAAAAATACTGTTTTGTTTAGATGTTGAAAAAAGTCACACATTTGACACTATCGGTTTGAAATTATTGGTCAGATAATTTAATAAGTGTTTTTATTATTATTTATTTTTTATAATTTGTTTGAAAAATGTTGATACTCTTAATACTTTAATTTTTAAGCCTCTCAAAGAATTATCCGTAGGTAGTGGATAAGGACGATTAATTTTTAATGAATGGATTGGAATGCCAAATGGCACATTATTAAATGGTCTATTATTGATCAGTGAATCAAAATCTTATATTATACAAATAAATTGCATAATTCCCGCTACAAATCGAAGGTTGACATAATGTCTATAAAACGGCGTATTGTGTGCATACATTCTGGTCCACTACAATACAGCGTCCAGTGGGCGACGGTTTTTGATCCAATGGCGAACCAATGAAAAAATCTCAATTTAAAGTCCGTTATGTTAAACATGATCGTAGGATTCTTTTCACGTTCGTTTATAGCTTGTATTTGTAATGTTTTGTCCACAATTCTATAAGCAAAAGGCTGTATACAATACACTTACGAGTTACATTTAGTTAAACCATAATCCGCATAAACGCTTCAATAAAAATATTAGTAATACAAAAAAAAAGCCAAAATGCAAAGCCCCAAAAATCTGTTGTACTTTTATATCTTTTTAACAAGTTAATAAATGTATAAATCAATAATTCGAAGTTCGAGGGACAAATTCGAATTTGTGAAATTAGTGGTCGAGTTGTGAGTTTAGTTACTGAAAATTAACAGTAGAGTAACTGATAAACTCAAACTATAATTACTTTGATAATGTAGTATGTATACATTTAATTGTTTAAAGCAGTAAAGTATATGGATTTAAAAATTTCTTTTTAATAAGAAAATATTCTATATAATTCAGATTTATGTTAATTGTAAAAAATATATAATATTTTAAATAAAATACATAATCTTGTATTGATGCCATCTCCAATAAGATATTACATCTATTTTGTAAGTCTGATTAAAAATCACTTGTTCTTCACTATTTGATTTCCCAATATAAATGATTTTTATTTCCTGGATAGGTTGAGCTGCAAACTCTATCTGAGATAACAAAATAAATAAATCAGAGATAATAAAATTAATTTAAAAATAAATAGGCAAATAGGTTACCGCTTTCCTATACATTAGAGTAAAGTGAGTTACTATTATGGGTGTGTTAAATTTAAATTTAAAATTCAAGATTGAAAAACTCATAAAAACCTTGCATTCAACTTAAAATTCTTAAGTATAAAAACAAAAAAATTTTATGAATTTCTAACTACAAAAAGTTTGGTAATTTTTTCAGTTTGTATACATTTTGTAAAAAAAATTTAACTTTAAACGCTTAAAGAAAATTTTTGTGATGATAGATTTTCAATTTTTTTTTTCTTTGAAAATAAATAACTTATGAGAAGCATTGTATTGTATTTTTAAAAATGTATACACGATGAATAATTTTCAATCAATATTTTTAAAAAGAAATTAAGAATCATTGTATCATCAATCATTATTTTTCATAAAATAGACACTTAATAAATAGTATTATTATTTATGAGATATTATGAGTAAATTTTGGTTTTAAATGTGCAATGTACAGTATAAGACTCAGATTCCTTTTAAATTAAACGGAATATTACGGGAAATAAAAAAGAAAATTGTAAGTTAATGTTGGCAAAGTTGGGCTTATCAATGTATTTGATTATAACTTTAAATTATATAATAATGAAAAATGTTATAATGTTAATAAAATATTGTGACTAACTACTAGACGTGGCGTTTGCCTGGTTGATGCGGTGTAATACGTGACAGACGCCGATATCACAGCCCGGACGGAAAACGACAACTCGGAAGTGGAAACGATGGATTTCTTCAACGGGAATATCCTGTAAACGTCTTGGCTATTAGTCACGTGCTCTTCCTGTCCTACGAAATCAAAAACAAGACGCACCATGCGTGCAATATTCTCGTGGAATGCATTCAAAATATCATACAATATATTTATACATATTATACACGAAATACAGTCAGTGACGAATCCAGAAAATTTACCATTCGAAGTTAAATGAAACTTAAAATATATTAATTTACAAGACATCGAAAAATTATCGTTTAATTTAAATAGACACGTTTAATTTACTCGCTACTCACTGATTACCGGTGTTAATATATAGGTTACATAAGTAAGAAAAAATCGTTATGGATCCATCATTGTAGCGATGGATAGCACGATAAGACATTTACCAGCCGTTCGCAAGTCACAGTGTGCAAATCGTACGGCCACCGAGTGACCACCACTGAAGCTTAAATATGCCACCGGTGATAGAGTGACGTTCAGTTCAAAGTTTGATACCTCTTTGGCAGCACCTGGATTTCCGGCCGTCAGTACGACAAATCCGTTCCGCCACGACACGTCCACGCGAACGATTTCCGCAGTTCCGGACTTGGCAAACACGTCGACTGGTATCGGCACCTCGAACCCGTCACCAGACGAACCGGTTGGGTACGCGGTTAACGACACCCGGAACAAGGGTTGAACCGTCCGGATCATCGCTGGATCCCAAGTCTTGAGCTCGAAACTCGCGAAACCGCCACCGCCGCTGTCTTCGTCGTCCTTTGAGGTCAACATCGCGGTGTAATGTCTATGGTCCGACGACCCACCACCGTTAATGAATGTCCAGTGGCAAACGCCGTCGTCGCAACCAGAAATGTCGCAATAATCCGAAACGGTGGCCCCATCCACGGATGCGTAACACCACGGGCCACCCGGGTCGCCCGTTGGGTTTCGACATCGGTTCCCAGCCGCTGACCGGCTACCGTCTGGGAATTTTGAATCAACCGCGGACGAGTCTTCCACGTTTGACCACTTGGAACACGCGTAACCAGACTTGGTCACGTTTACGTTACCACCGTACTCCACCCCCGGACCAGTCAACCGGCACTCTGTATTAAATATTAATTAGGTATTACAATATTATATATAAAATACAATATACATCATGATCACATTCGAAACCGTAAACATTTAGATGTCCATAAAGTTGACCTTCTTCCCTATCCGACTATGTCCGATTGATTCGAAAATTGTTTAAATATTTTGTAAATTAATTGCAAATTGATTTTTAAAATCTTTAAATCAAAGTGAGGGAAATTTTACAAGTCGAGGGGCTGTGTGGAGTTGTTTTCCCATAACAATTTTTAGCTTATGACATTTTAATGACTTATATTTGTAAATTTTAAAAATTAATTTGTGATTGTTTGCGATTAATTTTCAAAATATTTACATAATTTTCAAATCAATCGTACACAATCGAGGGACCAACTCCACAGACGTAATATGCAAACATGTAGTAGGTAAATTAAAATCATAGCATTTTCATTATAATTATTACATTCTACTATATGTTTTCTGTTCTAGAAACACACTGAAAAGTGAAAATATTTAGATATTAAAGCAGTCAATGTTGTATTAATATTTTATTAAAATCATAGACTACGTTGAGTACGTGAACCTTATTTTTTATAAAAACGATCATAATTTATAAAACTTAATCGTAAAAAATGATACCGTTACGTCACCGCATTTTACTTTTTACATAACACAAAGGCACGGCACATAATTCCACCGGACTATCCACGTTGTAAGTGTAACACCAGAGATCATCTCGGGTTCCGTTCGGGTTGCGGCAAAAGTTCTTGGCCGACACCCTAGATCCGTCTGCAAAATTTGAATCAGACTCGATCTAAGATCGACATTGATCCATTACCACATAATACAATATCGAGTAATAACCATAAAATATTATTTATGCCTATGTAGGAAAATATAGGCTGTAAGATTAAATAGTAATTAGTTGCATGCCATGTAACAATTACTATTAATGTAATTTAACCAAATGATATTTATAATTTATAATTTGTAATAAGTTTGGTCATTTTTAAGCAACCTCATTATATAGTTCGTTATGATTTTTTCTATAATAACTTTGAATAAAAGATACGTTTTTTTTTTTTTTTTATTACATATTGAAATCATTTGCTTAAATTACTACTTTAAGATCTTTTATAAATAAATTAAAAAAAAGAACAGTTTATTAATAAAAATGTGCTATTACCAACATTCAATTCTTAAGATTATTGATTACCCAGATATCACATAGTAAAAAAAATTTAACGAGTTATATAAAAAAGGATTATGTTGGTAAATATCTTGTTTAAAGTGCCTTCTGTAAAATTATATTTTTGCGGGTTACGACACTTGGCCTTTTAACCATCGATATATGTCACGTATAATATTGTGATGATATTAATTTTATTACGTCTTGATTTTTAAATAATGAAATATTGTATGATATTATAAACATCGTTTGAAAGTTGATTTTTTCAACAAAAAAAATATCGATACAATTAATATTTATTGTATATTAATATTTTTAAGTTTTGACAGGATAATTTTATCATAAGTTCTAATAAAGTAACTTTTATTTATTATTATCATCCATATACTATACAATATTTTATAAATACGAAAATAACTAAAATAAACTTAATTAAAGAATAGTTACGTAAATTTATTGCCGAATAATGAAATTTTATAAAAAATACCGGCATTAAAAAATTATGTCACAATAGTAGAATGAAATATTGTAAAATATCTGTCAGTGGATAATTTAATAGATACTGAAAATGTCATCTAATAACCTATAGAATTATCCTGAACAACTTGGAATTATTTGCAAAAATACCTATTATAAAATAATGTGAAAGCTCGGTGTTCCGATTTTCCTAATGTGAAATCTTGATACATCCAGATTGTATAACGATACACATATTTTACAAGTAACACATATGAACCAAAATATTGTTATGGTTAGTTGTACGAATTTAGCGAAGAAAGTCTTCTAACCTCACAAATCCCAATTAAAAGACTGTAATTTCCACTAAAAATTGTTTTTGGAATGATCATTGATCATAAAATAAAGCTCAAGAGAAAACCATGAAGCTGAAAACCCGTGTTTTTATTGACAGCTCTATGTGGCGTGTTCACAAATATCCGACGGCTTTATCCTAATCATAAAACCTTTATGTCCTTGTAAAACAAGGCATGACTATAAACGTTGTTTATAGAACTATAATGGATTAAAATCTAATAATACATTATTATTTATTAATATTTTAAATAATTTAAAAAAATGTAGTTTTTAATATTTTTCAAATAAAGTTTGTCATATTATGGAAAAATAATAGATAACACATTTATATCCATTGACCATTGTATACGTAATAGGTACCTGTGTTTACCCATAGACTATAATAATTAATAGTCTTAAATATGCATAGTATTAGTATACTACTAAAATTACTAACGTTTACTCGTCATAACAAAACTACTGATATTTGAGCAAAGCTACGATACATGCATGTAGATATATATATATTTCCTATATACGTGGATAAATAAAAGGATAAAATAGCAAATCGTCTAAAAATGCTGCGTATGTATTATATTCTTACTCCGATCGAATTCCACGGTCGACACAACGACTTGAACTTAGTGATAAACACGTTGCCCCGATATTCGATTCCGGAATGGGTTAATTTACATTTACGGACATTTAATTTAGCTGTGAAACAACGATGTCCGATCGAAACGCACGTCAAAGCGACAAAGAACAATTTTACCGCATTCATTTTCGAAAATAAAATTTTGTTATTTTTACACAATTTTAAAATTGATTGAAAAAGTAATTAAGTCTTGAGAATTTCGTCGACGAATATTACGATAATGTGACAATTCGAAATTTAATAACATAAATATTTATTTTATGTATTGTAAATTACAAGTTTTTATATTTTTATTAACTTAAAAACTATCTGTTAACATACGAGTAATCCGAATTCCGTTGCCATGTTAAATTTTCTTAATTGTTATACAACGGGTGGCAATAATCGATTTTATTTCAATATAGATCTTAAAAATCATTTTACATTACAGTTGCGTAAAATCAGCTTTTTTCTTTTATGTAAAAAACAAGTACCTAACGACGGCGCAATCAAAAAATAAACACACTGTTATACTTACTATTACTATACAGTATGTATTCCATACCAAACCAATACATTAGTGAGGGTCCAATATTTGGAATTTATATTTAAAAAATACTAAAAAGTTAAATTAACAATTTTAAAAATTTAGATCTTTAGTTTTTAAACTAAATGTATGTTAACTTAAAGTTCAAGAGACTGTTTAAAATGTTAATATTAATATTTTATCCGAATATTCCCATATCATTTGTAATGTCAGAATAAATAGAACTCAAAAATTATGAATTCTGAATAAAATAATATATACTAGTATAATATTGGCATGCATATCAAATAATATTATGTTGTCATTATATTGATAGATTTTAGCAAAATAAACATTTTTAGATTTTTCTCTTTATGTTTTTGCGTTCAGTAAAGCTATCATTACACTCAAATAAACATAACCAATAAAGTTATAAACCCTAATCCTGGATTAAATTTAAATATATTTTCTGTATTTTTTTTTTAAACAATACCATTTTTAATTTAACGAGCCTTTAACAAAAGTAAATTATTAGTATTTGTAATTGTTCGTTCAATTGAGTGCCATGCTGTTTTGTAAGCAGGGCTAATTATTGATATTTCTTGTTACATTCGCGGCATATCACGTTTAGCTGTATTTATGTATTTAGTGTGTAAAAACGCATTAATGCATTCTATACCGCGAACACGAAATATATATCACATTATTAATTATAATCATATAGGTATATTTAAATTAAATATATTATTTTTGGCATATGTTATTTTTGTTCTATCCATTTTCATCACGTTTATCGTTTCCACGAAAACATGATTTATGAATATCATTTCATTATTATATAAAATGTTATATTATAATATGAGTAATCAATAATCATTATTCATTACACAATTTAATAAAAATATATTTTCGTTGATCCGCCCCGCGTGTGTAAGTCTACACTATGTCACTATACACGCTGTAGCAGTATAATGACGATTTATGTAATGCAGTGATAATAGCTATTATGTATTACTTTACCTACACTTACCACCCTAAAAAAACATGATTTAAATTGTATGATTTAATTGATAACGTCATCAATAAAATTCAAGATTTTTTCCTTATGCAAGTAGTGATATAGCTATAATTGAAAACGCTTATTATTGAAATTAATAATTTTTAAGTTTACACAAATAATGAGAAAAACAAATTCGTTATCCCTGTCTTACACATTTATTACGTAGAAAACACTAAATTTAAGGTTCCAATTGAAATCCAGTTTTTAATAGTAGGGTAAAATGGTGAATATAATATAGTTTAATAACAATAATATTATCATAAGGTTTTTGAGAGATGTTAATTTAAAAGCTATTTATAATAAGTATTTTTTATATATTGTTGTATACAGGATTATACTATTGGTACTCAAAACTGAAGTTTTTGAAACGTAAAGGTCGTGTGTACATTACATGCGTATGGTGTGTAGGGCAAACATACTGAAAGAGTATGTAACCATGTAGGTAACGTCATCTCCTCGACGATTGATGAATAATAACATATTATTAATTACCTATATATTCACTAATGTAATGTTTACCTAGTTTTCAATGGTGTAGATAGAGTAACCCATACCTACACCTTGCAATAATAGTTATAAGGTTGGTCGCCACGTATACCGGAGTGGTAAGACGAGATTTATTACGAGTGTGCGTACCTACCTTATATAAGCTATAAATAGCGGCGTCCGCGGTGCGTAAAGAACAAGTGCAATTTTTTATCGGATTACCGCCGGGCCGAAGACACTAAACGTATCCGTTATACGTCCGTTTATAATACTATAACGTAGCAGCTGTTATCCCGTAAAAACTCTGCTTGAAACGAGTACGCGTCATATATATATATATATATGTATGTGTGTGTAACATATAAGTTACACGGCGGCGTACGTGGGGCGGGCGCAGAAAACATATAATATATATATATATATATATATACGCGTTTAGGTGCAGTATAAATAATAACCTTAATTTAACGGTATGAGAGACTATACGGTGTACGCGGACGATAAAGAATAAGAGACAGAGTGAGAGTGAGGGGAGAAAACACGCCAAATTCGTCGTGCCCGCCGGCGCTCGTTACGCGATAAACAACTACAATCAATTGAAAAGTTGGTTTATTTTTTTCGCAGAAAACATCGCGGCGGCGTGGCAAGAAGGAGAAGAAGGACGCGCGAGAGGGTCGCGTCGGCGGTTATATCGTTCCCCCGAGTATCCCATGCCGCGCGCAACCCACTCACACACCCACCGACCCACCGCCCCCTATGCCCATACGCACACGCGTACATCCGCGTCATACTAGCATTTCCCGCGCGTTTATTACGGACCCGGTCCACGTCCGTTATTGGCCATTAACGAGTGCGTGTACACACATAAGGTATAAATATATATATACGAAGGTATACAATACGTGTGTGCGTGTATATACGTGTATAATAATATATGATGACTCGAGCCGTGCGTGCTGCAGCAAGCCCAATATCACGGCTGATCGAATGCGCCTCGGCGAGAGTCACGAGGAACCGGAAGGGAAAAAGCGCGAGTTCGCGACGCGTTATTCCGCCGTGTTTGTTATTACAATAATAATATGTTATATAGTTACGGTCGGACGGCGAAGATTTTTCCGGTTTTCGGGTGGCACGCGCTCCGCATGCGTTCGTTTATACGGTTATACGTACACGGCTCTTTATCGTTTTTTCCGTATAATTACGCACTCGTCTGCTGTTGCACCAACACTATACGATAAGTCGTGTATGATAGTACTCGTATATGATTGCACGCATATCGCCCATGGTTGTGTGATTGTTATTGCGCATACGGTACAGGTATACTGATAGATACCTTTTTCTATTGTCATATACGGTTACTGATATTTTCCACTATCGAAAGTTTCTCGAGTTCGCAAATCTATATTCTGGACGAATCATAGCGGTCATCAAATCTGTTTAACGATAGTTGATACTGCGATTAAATTTAGAAAATGAATAATTATTTTTGTTGCTTATATTTAGATTTTATTGTGTAAATATGGTGCACCGAGTTCATAGGCCTAAGAAAAAATACATTTGATTTAAACATGCTTATTGTTCAATATTTATAGAAAATCATTAACCAACCGCAATTAAATACAGGTTGTAATTGGCCTATTACTTACCTTAAAGAATGTTTTTACATTGTTACAGGTGATTTTCATTAATATGTCTGTCATAGCGGCTATACATGAAACAGAACGTGTTGTAAATCAGCTGTTAAAAATCGATAAGTATTTATTTCAGATTTGTAAGCAGTACACTTAAAAAAAATAAAAAATAAAGAAAAAAATGAAGGATTATTAAGTCTTAAGTATACCAGAAAATATTAATTGTTAACTTAAGATTACGAATACTTTACTCCAGAGATATTCAGAACGCTTTAAGGCCTTCCCGAAAACTAAATAAGTACACCGGAAAACGTACACTACAATTGTATTATTTGTAAAAAATTAGAAAAATCTTACTTGTTGCTTGCCCTGAATCTATAAACTTAGTAGCGTAAACATTTTTTGGGCTCATAGCAATGTCTTAGTGACAAATAGTATAGTTTAGAATTTATATTATTTTAGGGATGAAAAAAAATATGCCTCAATGTGTTTTTATATATAACTCGTCGCTGTAATATACTAATTTATCTAACAACTATAATGGCAATAAACGCTTGCCAAAAGAGTACAAATAGATGCGCGTCGTGTTTAAAATGAAAAAGCATAAATTAAAGACTTAGGAGATGCCGAGTACTGCAATGTGCTTAGGCCGTTCACTGCACGCAAGACTGGAAAAATTGCAATCTCGGTCGGTAAACATGCATGCACTCACACGCTGAACTCGGTGGTGCATTGCCTCTGCTGAAAGGATGACAACGTAGTCTTGTTGGCCACAGGGTCGTGGTCGTTCAACTGTTTTGCGATATAGAATAATAACGATAATAATATAGTCGGTGTATTTGTTTCTTTCGTAATGGAACGGTTACTATTTTTAGACGGAAGTCGGTTTCCGTCGACGATGAACGTATTAATAATGAAGCCATATTTTAATGTGTTTAAAAAAATAAAACTTAAAACTAACACACAACAAAAGATGATATTATGATGTAATATAATATCATTGGACCTTTGTCGACTACCTACAAACTCCGATCCCCGTGTTTTCACTTAACCCCGGACACACCGTTGAATATAAATATGTATCGTCGCGAGTACATAACCTTTAATTGTATTATCATTGTGTTGTTACCTCTACGAAAGGGTAACATTAATTTGGATTAATGTTGGAAAACAATATAATACGCGACGAGGTGCCAGTGCACTGGATAAATATTAAATAATACGATAATAACAATAATGACATACTAGGGCCCTGCTTTGTCCTTGATCGATTGTCCGTCTTTTGTAATAACAATAATAAAGGGAAATTCGTGTTTGCGTTGGCTAAACAAAGAACACGGCCATTACATGATTACCTTAAACACACAAACCAAACGATACGGTCCACAGGTTATGTATTATAAAATATGTCCTTTGTGGAATTTCTATGAAAAAGTGACTCCCGATAATAGAAGGAGCAATAAGCGGTAAAAAAGAAATAAAAACGTACTTTAACTGCAGCAGTAAACGGTTGGATAACCAACATAATTTTCATGCACATTCTAGTTGAAAAGTATAAGTTTAAAATTTTGATATAAGAAAGTATTAAAAAGTTTCAATTACCATAAATGAGTGTTTGAATAAATTCGATTTTTTGTAGTTAATACATTAAGTGTAAATTAAAGTGTCACTTTGTATACTTTAAAGAACTCAATCATCGGAAATTCGAGTATACCGTTGCCGTATATAGACGCCTTCAAAACTCATATTATTTCAAAGGGTTAGTCCGTTAAATAAATAAAATGAAATAATACATTAAAGAATATTAATATGAATATTTTTTGTTTCCATTTTACCTTAGATCAGGGGTGGACTGGCCAAGGAGGTAAAGGGGCAATCACTTCTCGAGCTCTTGATAGTGTCAATTAATAAAAATTATACATATTTAAGTATAAAATGTAATATTAAAATATAATAGTAAAACACCATTTATTTTCAAATTAATGAAAATTAATTGTGCACTATTAACTAAAAATATTTGTTAATTAAAATATGATAATAATAGGTCCAGTTAATTAACCCACCAGACTCCTCAATACACAATACGCCCCTGCCTCAGAGAGTAGATAATTACTAATTGTATATTATAATGTGCCTACGGACTAAGTATTTTTTTCGAAATAAACTTCAAGATTTAGATAAAGTTTATCATAGTCCACTAAATTCTATTCTGCATGCAAAATATGGATTTAAACCAGTGGATATTTTAACTAATATACTGGGCGACAAAAATGTCACCTAGAGAAAACTTTTTGTCGCCTAATAGACCATATATTTAATTACTGGGCGACAACAATTATTTGTAAAAATGACAATGTTTAAAACTATTATACAATTATTTCTTATGTTTAATTTTGTTATTTATTTATATCTATATTACATCGTTCAATCATTTGAATTTGGGAGTACAAATAATTATTGAAATTTTCTACAATGGAAAACCCGTGTGACTGATCTCCTTGGGTACTCATAGAATAATAGAGTACCTACGCAAGAAGCAATTTATTCTATGCGACAATATGACATGTTTCAACTGGTCATCAGTCGTTCCAATAATTAATATCTACAAATTATTTTCGATTTTATTTTAGTCCTAGTTCTTACAAGCTAATTCCTATATTTACTTTAATACCTATGTTGTTTTTTATACTTTTATAACAAAATGTAATGGTACTGTATGTTATTGATTCCTTTTTTTTAATTAAAAAGAGTAAGTTTAACACATAAATTATTTGTACTAATTTATGTATTGTGAGTTTTGACGGTATTGTTAGATATAATTAAGGTTTTGTAAATGCCCAGTGATAATTGCTAAAAATATCCACTGATTTAAACATAAACAATAATATTAAATTGAGGAAAAATAATTAAATTCTAATTTGATGGGCTATGATAATTTTAGTTTTAACTAATAAAATATTTTTAATAGTTAGATATGTAACTATATGTTATACATTAATTTAAATAATAACGTAAGTTCCTATATGCAACATTATTATTGCTTAACATATAACTAGACGACATCGTTAATGACTATGCATAATAGCTGACATTATATTATAAGCAATGTTGTAAAAATAAAATATTTTGTTAATACACTTACAACCATAACTAAGAAATTATTTTAAATTACTGCAACAGTATCACGATAGACAATATTGATAATTTTATTGTATTCAATAAAATAATTAAATAAATATATTACAAATAGGTACTTTACATCTATATTCTATATACTAAATAGTAATTAAATTTACATGACAACTACAGATAAATTCACTATGTCACTATATAAGCGTTGGTATTAATTACTTATATTAATAATTACAATATTAAAATACTTATATTATTTACTTACTTTTTTATATCCATGTATATTAATTAAAATAAACTTATCTATCAAATAAATAAGTAATAATGTATTACAAAATGGTACATTTTTTTTCCAAAAAGTCTACAAACTATAATATTAAGTATTATAGTTGAGTAGACCTTAGATGATACATAGTATAGGTTAGGTTATCTAATAAAAATTCAAAACTATTTTTATTTATAAAATTATAAATATATATACTATATAGATTCATAATTTTCTACTTTCAAGTTTTAAACGAGAGAGTTTACAGATAATATTATTACTAAGTATAAAAAATGAATTGCCAATAATAATGTTTTGTAATTTCACTCTTTTATTATTCATAATGAATAATTCGATTGAAAAACATAATAAAAAAAATTGAATAAATTTACCGTCATTAAATTTACTCAACCACAATATTATTTGTTGCAGGAAGCGCGCGCTTATTGTTATTTAATACGATTGGAGCGTGCAAGACTGAACATAACGAACTTATAATTATTTCAACCACAATTCCCCAAAATAGACACGTTATACAAATTGCTTTTAAAAAACGTCAATTGTAGCTTTTCTTTCTTTCCACGTCCTACGCGTATGATTCCAAAATTAAACTATCATACGTTCTCCCCTTATTCTAGTGCACTGAAAAACACAGGTGGTCGCATTGATGATACAATAATGCCTTAAACTTGTTAAACTATAATATTCAATACTTCAATATGCGCTTATACTAATGAAATTTAATATTAGTAATAAAATGTAATTACTTAAGTAATATAAATTTACTTTTTAATAAAAAAATTCGTCTATAACATACTGAGTACCAAGTATAGTATACACTTCTTATATTATCTATACATAATCCTTTACATTTACAAAATCTAATCTCAACATATCGAATAACTAATCTACCTGCAAAAGATCGTATGATATTAATACTAAATATTTGTTCATCCTTCTTGAGTATATTGGGTGTTCAATGACAAAGCAAACTTTCCAAATAAACAGTTTTACTTATTTTTATAATGTCGAAATCTCATTAAAGTAATCCATTATAGAGTTTAAAAGATATATGGACGTACTAAAAACGATATTTTTTTCGACACATTACGCATATTATTACCTAAATATAGTACCTAAACGAAAAACATATACATGTACAATATTATAAGTAGACGTATCGAATGATATGATTATGGAAATCGTGTTGACAGACTGTTATTAATAATTCGACGACATAGTTAAATGACAATAATTATCGATTCGTGTTTTATTCCTACATGTGTAATCAACGTTTGTAACTATTAAGTGTATATAATACTACATTTAATACTTATTACTTCATCGATGCAATCGACTTTTGTTTAACCGCACACACAATAGAGATTATATCTGTTGTCCGACCAGCAAGGGGCGGCAGTAACCGAAACATTGAGACTTTTTTCAATAGACTCAATATTACACACACACACACACACACATACGTATAAAATATAGCTCACGCGGTAAACACACCGCATCACGCGTTATTTTTGTATGCGAGTGTATTACACGTTGTACACAGTTAAGCTGCCGTCGGGTTTTCACCCTCTTCAAACAGACACGCGCGCACTGCACTCGTTTCCAATCGGTTAGTTAAAAAGATCCCGAGATTACGCACCCGAAATTGTCGAGTATTTGCGGGTCAGACCGGCACGCATTTAGCACAGGAATATTATTTGGTTAGCATAAACGACATCGTGTATAGTATATTATATTGTAATACTTATTAGTACAATATTATAGCTAATTGCGATTGCGGGCTTGTAACAATATGAAATCCTATACTTCGGCGGAAATTGGTAGGGGGGATTTTTATTTAATCATATGAATGTATTTTATTTTTATTTTTATGGCTCGCCCACACTTAATTTTTCCCGATTTCTGTCTATAGTCGAACACATAGCCATAGTTTTGGCGGAAACGGGGCCATGCCCATAATGATGATACACCATACGTAATTTCATAATTTTATTAGTAATATATCACTATATCAGTTTATTGAACAAAGCCGAAACTGGTATAATGTGGTAAAAACTAAAACCACTTTTGGATTCGTTTATTATACCCTCAAAAAAAAAAAAAAAACCCTGAACCCGTCGATTTGATTTCTTCCGTGATATAATATACATGATAAATGATAATAAATAATAATATAGCTATCACGGCGATACCACCACCTAACCCATAGTGAAGTGGCGTAAATAGTGCTGAAAAAGAACTCTGGCGCATGTATTACATATAAACGGGAAACTACCAGGAAGTAATAATAAAGTGAATTGTACCGGGCGAAGGGGTTGGAGACACGTAGAATTATTATTTATATACGATATCTATATCTATATACGAGTATGTGTATGTGTATAATACGCAAATATTATATGATATATATATATAAAGCCGACGAGGGACCCTTTCAATGATGTACATAATAATAATAATAATAATAATAATATAATGTAATAATACGCGAGCGATGAGCGTCTCGTCGCTGTGTAAGCGGTGGTGGTACGAATATATAGGCTTTTGTGTAATTGACTTGCCAAAACAATCAATTTAATCCCCTGCCCCGTCGCCACCACCATCATAATTGTGTGCGAGCGCATATTTGCCACCGCCCTTTCGGCGCGCAAAGGCCATTAATGCATTAATTGTTAACGACTGTGCGCATAGGTTTTTCATCGGATATTTACACGGACCTTTATAACAACCTTTAATAATGTACGCGCCCGGCCAACCAACGTGTATACATAAAATACGTTTAACACGAGCGCTTTTGAATACAATATACAATTTATTGTCATATATAGTCATAAAATGTTCTACAATACATCTATTTAAGTTTAAATATTATTCCTAAAAAAATATTTATACCTATTAAACATTTAAACACGAATGAGATTGACCCTAGTAACCGTCGTCATGACGATAAGGCCTGACTGCCCAGACCAAGTTGTCAAAAAATTAATACTTATGCGTTTTCAGCGCAGTGCCGACAAAGTATATTAGATACATCTAAATTATTATATTTTACTGCTAACTCCACTCAGCTAATTGTTCTAACACCATTTTTGTATTTAAGAGGGGACCCGACTTATTCGTATAGTATAATATATAATAATATGCACAACATTAATACAATCATGACATATAATATAATTATATGTATATTATTATATCATATAAATATGCTTCAATAATATGGAGTTGACACGCATTTGCATGTAAAATAACGATAGATATCTAGTAGGACTATCTACTAGCTATTTTATATCATAAAATTTTGATTCAGTCACGTCTTTCCAGAAAAAAAAAAACACCTGTTGCAGTAGGCCCCCGCGATATTATATTTCCACTTCAAAACAGACTCAATTTGAGACTTGCTCGTTGCACTCTGCAAACGTATAATAATTGTGATGTACATTTTAGAGGACCATAATATTATTACAAAAAAACAATTTTTTCAAAAACGCAAACTTTGACTTGAAAAGTTTGTGATTGTCCTATATGTATACATATTTATATAATGATTTATGTACTATTTACATAAACAAGTATATAACGCCGCATGTTTTATACTAATATAAAATCTCTCTCTTGAATTCAAAACGCGAGTTTTCCAAACAACCATCTTGAATTATTATTATTGTCGATTTCTATAAAAGTTTAAATGTATAAAAATTGTGTTTACCTACAAATTAGCAATAAATATCTTTTTTTCCTCGCTCCAGACTTTTTAAATCACACGCGTATACCGTACAAACATTAAACAAAATAATAATATAATGAATTTGATATTTAAATAAAACAACGATTAAAACTTTTGGTCAATCGATGTTTTGGGAATCGCGGTGCGCGGTTTGAATGTAATCAACTTCTTTTAAGTATTGCGAATAAGGAGCTCTTTGTAATTCCCATCACCCCTTTTTTTTTGTCCTTCACCAGTTTTCTCTCTTACGGAACGCCACAATTAAAACGAACATCTGTGTCACATGCCCAGTCCCTCGGGACGTTGTCCGTTTCCCCAAATACGTCACGGGGATTTAACAGTATGCGTGCCGTCTGTATACGAGTGTATGTGTGTATATACCTACATATATAATATGTGTGTGTATACTGAACAGTGTTCGTTGATTACTTGAAAATGATTATTTTTAACGTACATGTAATATATAATTACATAGATAATATCTTGAACTTCATCTATACATTGATATCATCAACTACTCGTATGCTATAGAAATGCGTCCATCGACATGTTCGTGTGTGTGGATATAAAATTAATAATGTTTATGATTAATTTATTTCCAAAAAAAATCTACTAAAAAGTAAAAACTAACCGAACAAAAAAAAAAAAACGTCCCATGGAAATATTATTGTTTTTTATTTTTTTATTTGAGTGAGCCACGATTTGTTTGGATACGGATTCACCGGAAACAATGTCATTGCAAATCTGACAGAATTACTGTAAAAAAAAAATAACCAAACGCGTATTTTTTTTCAGCGCTGTATATTTATTTTTCTCAAAAATAATATACGATTAACACCCTTAAATCTGTACTGGCAAGTGGAAATAATAAATAATATTGCTGTGAGTGTATATGGAGGTAGGTGTGTTTATAACGATCCGAAATTGGTAATTTGGTCCCCCGGGTACCGTTCTCGGCTCCCGCTTATTTATCGCATTATAATACAACGGCTACTGCTCGTTATCAACCGAGGGGGCTCGACACGATATTTATGTCCAATAGATTCATTTACAACAGTGTCAAATCAAGACTACGCACAATGCAGTATCAAATAATAATATTTTTATTTCCAAGACGTCTTCGTCATTTTCGCTATTGGTATATTATATCATTTCATAACAATACTACTATAATATTTATTGACAGTCATCTGCAACCGTGATATATGCACCGCACAGTCGTTATATTTATTACCTATATTATTTTACACAGTGATCAGTGTAATATATTTTCAATAAAGCCATTTTAATTATTAAAAAGTATGATCATGGCACTTATTGACTAGTTTTCGTTCGAAATCAATTCTTTCAAAGTCAAACTTTTATGGAATCGATAAATTTAGTTTTGGTTGTTTAGTCGTCTTAGGGGAATATAAAGTGCACGCGCCGGGTTATTGATGGGATAATGCGTTTTTTAGCAAACTACGATCACGTATTATATACATTTGATCACAGAAGCGTTACCGGTTTTCAATTTAGGCTGAAAATGATTGTAACACTGGAAAGTTTTACTTTGGAAAAGAAATAAGTATTTTAGTATAAGTATGAGATCTTACCCTCTCCCCCATCACACGTGCACGGTCAATAGTGTGTTTTCGAAAACACAATATATTATATAACACACATATTATAATATGATACTATTACAAATTAAATATTTAAATTGCATGTAAAACTCTCGTGTATTTAGAATAAACTACTTGGTTTACAAATAAATCTACCGTCACATATTTATAGCATATACAATTTGAGTGAATAACAATATTGTCGTTCATTTTAATTGCAATGACATAAAAAATAAAGACATACCAATGATTTTTTTTTTTGGACTATTTACCAAATTTTCACGATATATATATATTTAATTTTTTACCAATCAATACAAAGTATTAAACATAAATAAATTATGAGCCAAATAGAAAATTGGACATCTTACCCGATACGTTTATATAGAATACGTAATATAGACAAAAATGTAAATTATAAAGAAAAAAAATATTTTATAAGCATAATACATCTAAATATTTGTTTAATTTTTTTTATAAAGACAATAATTTTACATTTTAGTATTTAATGCAACTTAGATTACTTCCATAAAATTTTGGTATACTAAATCGTCCAGTACTGTAACACTTCATTTATGATGTGAAACAATTCTTCATTGTGCACAAAATATCTAATTGCAGTAAGTACCTTCAGTTATAAGTATACGTATAAATGTATGTATGATCAGGTAGTCAGTGTAGAGGCTGTTGACTAATCCGTGAACCAAAATTAAAGTAACAGACTAACAATCTATATTCTGAACATTTTAAAATATCAAGATAATAAAAATAAAGAATAAAGATATATCATGATATATAATAATTAATATTGACTACTCTCAAAATCTTTATTATCTACCTACTTTTTAATAATTAATTATAGTAATTCAAAAACTAACGACAACTGTTGCTATTGTAATTTTGATAAAGTTTTAAATTGTATACAACTCAACAATTTAATGTATATGCACAAATATGTTTACCTACAGTGTATATGAATATTTGCTTTAAAACTCACCTCGTTTGTGATAAATTACTCATTCTATAAATTAAATTAAATTTGAATAATTATTCAAATTGCCCAAAAACGGTCAATACTTAGCCCAATTTCCCATATCATAAGCTAGTTTAATAAAGTTCAATATCACAAGAAATTCTTAAAAACAGTATACAATATCCTCTATCCCAATAAAATATTTTGTTCTAATACGTTAATCGTCATTTGTAAATCGATAGCTTAATTAAACGAATTATTCATTTACATTTTATACCAGACCGTGTGAAATCCATGATAAATAATAATATACTAGAAAAATCGTTTGCATAGACTCTCTATAATAAAATACCTAGGTATATAATTACGTCTACTGGCTCTGCATACGTGACGTAGGTATCTATACATAAACAAGCAGTTATTATTTTATATTAATATTGTCGTCGACTAAAATATGTTGGCCATCGCCCATCGGTGTGAGTATGTAGATACTAGCGGAGGACAAAGTGAGGATTCTGCATTATCATCCGCGTGTACCGTAAAACCTATTAACTCGTATTACAATATAATGATCAACGTGTGCCCTTTATTAATAAGCATTAATGTATCTACAGCATATAGGTACATATTGTATGCACGCGTGATCAGTCGATGGTGTTCTGGCAATGTGCAAAAATACACGTAATGAATGCGTAACCCTTGCGGTAAAAACACCCTTAATCCCCAAGCCCGACGCAAAATAATCTCGGCCGTCTGCAGTAATCGCATACGGCCTAGCCAAGAGAGATGTTCGGATTTTTATTCGTACTAAATAGTAAACGACGACATATACACGCCATACGGTAATATAATGATGATACGTATACGTTACCACGACGTCGATATAAAATTATATTTAATAATGTACAATAATAAAATATATGTGCGTGCGGTGGTATGGTGGTGGAGGCGCGAGCGGTTACAATGAAATCAGCAACTTTTATTACACCGGGTATTAAATTAAATCGGTTTATTCTATTCGCGCGCAAAGTCGATTTGTTGGCGTTTTTTGGTTAGGTTGTTTTTCGAGTGTTTTTTCTTCTCTCGGGTGCGTTGGTTTTTTTAACGAAAATTGTGAAATTCAATTTCACGGTCCGGTGGATGTGGATTCAATTTTTTCTTCGAGTTAAATGAAAATTCCCTTCTCCCGGCCCCGTGGACCTCGTGAAAGGGGTGATCGTTTGTTAATAAAAACGTTAAAGCTAAATTGGTGTTTCCATGACTACAGCTAGATTATCTGGTTCGCTCATTGACTAAAGAACTTAAGTCCCCCCGCGTACCCTTTACGCCTAAGTCCCAAATACCTCATGTAGAAACATTTAGACTGTTTTTCTTCTCCTCCCCCCCCCCCCGCTCTGTATCTTTTTTTTGTAATTACTACCTAGGTACTTTTTTTGAGCCTTCGATTCGAGTACACAAGAAATTAAACAGTCACCCGGTGAATAAATGACAGAAACAGTGGAAGTGATAGAGAAAACTATATCGTGGTGTAAAGAGGTGGTGAAAACAAAACAACGATGACAAGTATTTTAAGTGAATTCAAACTGCAAACGATTAAAACAATGACGACGACCAGCCTGGATTGTTATTAAGCCAAGTGGAAACCGAAAATCCTCTTTACAAATATTCAATACATTTCTTCTCTGCGTTTACGGAATCGATTTTCCAAAACACGATTAATTATACTCGGAAAACATAAATAAGTACATAATTAAAACGTAAAACCACTAGAACCTATTATAATTTAGATTATAGACTGTAGGTATTAAATATATTTATGTTGAACTATATTTATAACGTAAAATTAATACAAGTTTTTAAACGATTGATATGTTTATACTTGGTAAATTTAAATTTTTTGTAATAGAAATTTGACAAGAATGATTAAAATTTTAACAAAATTTACTTATCGTACTAATGAATATATAAATTATATAGACATATTTATATTTAAAGAAGTTTTGATTATTACTTATTGATATATTAAAATTTATACTTCACTGTTTGTAGAGAAAATTCTAGTACAGTAAGTTCAACAATATTTAACTCTAAGGTCTCATTACTGTTTTTTATATTTTTATATTGTATGCATATAAAATACACACCATATTATATTTTTAATAGTGATAAGACCATAATATTTAGATTTTCCAAATGTTAAAATTTTTATGGGTTACCTGATTGTATATTTTATTAAATTCGTAGTACATTTCACTTGCAATCATTTTAAACACTAAATTCTTTATAATTTAACGTTAGTAGAGTTTACATTTTTTAACAATTAAATTGATTGAAAAATGTATAAGGAGAAAAAAATTATGAGATCATAAGTTTTGTATACAATAAATATTTTAATGTTATCAGCAAATCAATGATTAAAGACTGTAATATACCCAGATGTATGTAACTATTATATACAGAAGTAATTTTATGGTAAATTTTATTTGGTCGCACACAGCTAATTTATTTTTTGGTGAATCAAATGAGATTTTACTTTTAAATTTTAATATTATACTTAACATCTTTGGCTCATCACAATATTCGTAATGTATGTTAAATTTTGATGCCTCTCGAAAACTTCCAGAATTTTTAACGTGATCCTCCAAAAATAAAAATTACAGTTTAAACAATAAATATTAATTTTCAAAGTGGATTATTGTCACCTTTTTGATTAAACACGATGTGAATATTGTAGTAAAAAAAATAAAGTACGCGAAAACTACCGAAAAGGAACAAATACAATGTACATGTACCTACTACTATTTAAGCAATTAAATATTCAAAATTATATAGTTATACAGTAAAAACAACTTATCAAGTCTAACAATAGATTTTTCATACCTGCAACCCGATATAATGGAATTGTATGTATAATATAATATAATTGTGTATATAATATGTTTACATGTTCATACATATTGACATATGACAACCATAGCATGATATGTGGAATTGTATTTATTTTTACATCATATTTCATTTCAACTAAGTGATACAATATAATTTATAATAGTAAACAAACTATTGTTTGTATATTATACAAAATATAGATACCTTTTTCTTTCTTTTTTTTTTTTTTTTTTAATTACCTACCAAAATATTTTCTAACGATACAAAACCATTCAAGTGTCTTTTTTTTTTTTTTTTTTTTTTTTTTTTTTTTTTTTTTAATATTCAATTTATTATTGGTTTCCATTTCATATACATAAACCTATTGTAGAAAAAATTATAATATATTAAATTATAGTAAGTATACAATTTCCCTTTTAAAACCTCACTTTAATTGAAAGTTCTATATTTAATTGAAAATAAATATACCTTAAGGCCTTTTAAAGAGTTCTGTTTACTTAGGAATAAATCGTATTAAAGTGGAAAATTATACGTTGTCATTAATATATATAACGGATGGGATACATTTATAATATCGGAAAAACAATACATTTATTCTATAGAAAGTAATAAGAATCTGTTTAACTACCTCCCATTTATGTTAATCACAGCATCGCGAATTTTATAGGTGCACTAACTCATATCTCCTCCAAGTCATACAAAATCATAAGAAAATATGTTTTTGACGTTTCATATATTTTATCGAAAACGTGATAATATTGCAATAAAAGTTGTGTATACAGTGGGTATATTTTAATTATGTTTGTCTATTTTTATAATAAATATTGTAATATCATACAACATTATAGCATAATATGCATTACGAACGACTCAGGTCTATTGTAAAGCTGCGCCGCTCATCGAAAATTGCGAGAAAAAAAATGTAAATAAAGAACGTCGGATGGATCGCCATAATAATTGAAGCTGGACGAGAGAGGGATGAAAATGGAGAAAAAGTAGAAAGTAACGCGATAACAATAGATGCGCTCGCGCCTCGGGCCCGCTATATTATATTATTCGTATTCGTATTACTGTTATTATTATTATTATTATTATTATTATTTACGTAATACTCTGCCGGGTGTGCGACCTCTAGGCGAATGATCGCGTCGCCCGCGAGGCCGCCGTCATCGCCGCCCGGTCCGCGCTCGCGTACAATAAATTATTCACTGGTCTCGCGAGCACGATTAAACTTGCACAGACGATAATAATAATTACAATGGTTGCGTCCTCGTTGTCGGGCACTGCCGTGTTTGCGTTTTCCGCATGCACATACAACATGATAATATTATATTATGGTGTATTATATAGTACGATTGAATCGAACCCGACGAATATAATGTACAAATATTTAGGTACACGCTAGAGCCACACCCCCACTCGCTATAACCCCTTTCCTCTGTGAGCCGCCGACGATTTTGTCATTAATTATTACTAGGTAGTCCTTCTGTGACTCGGCACGTATTGTCTCCCGCGTCATAATATGTTCACTCGTGCCGCATACATGTCTATTATATATATATATATATATTATATACATATGTATATATAAAATAGTAACATATGATGTGTAGGCCGGGCTATCGTGAAAATGAAACAATATAAAATATCTACCCTGCACCCTTAATTCACACACACACACTTACGTTTATAATGACGACCGCTCGGGGTATAGTCGATATAGATGATATTGATGTTGATATTGTTGATAATAATATTATAACGGTTAAGGTAGGTTGGTAGGTAGGCACTACAACAAGTTCACGTGCATAGAAACTCTTTGCTGTAATTGGTAAGCTATCCGTGCTTTTGATTTACCACTGTGATTTTTCATGCATACAATATTGCCACACAATAATTCACGTTGTCTTGTTGTTGGATCTAGAGCGAATCTCATAGCGGAAAACGTTAACAACGTTTGATAACCAGGGAATCTTATCTGATCGTTCGTTTACTAAACGTTAACTAAATGGCGCTACTTAACGTCATTGTAAATATTGCAAACGCTAGGAAATGGCGTTTGGTCTGTTTAGTTCCAATAATCAAAACCGTAGTTATTTAGACGATAATAAAGTCATTATAAATTGCGATAATGATTATTGGCTGATACCGAATTGGTTCCCGAGCTCCAACTCCATGTGCCGAATTGGTTCCCATTAGAAAAAGGTATTTTATTAAGTTTAACCGAATTGGTTCCCATTTAATTACGCACATTTTCCTTCTCAATTTTACAGGCTTAGGACTGTTAACTAAAAAATAGGCTTGATTAAAAAATGTGTGTTTTAAAAAAAATGATGTAACATATACAATTTTAAATTGTTGATTTGGAATCAACTATAGTCATCACTTATAGGTGTAGGTACAAAATATTAAAATAAAAATAAATAATAGTAATTATAATAAAAGTAATTTTATAATATATTAAGTCATACGTATTTAAATAAATGGATTTTGTATGTATCTTTGCCCTTAGTTTTTAGTGTATAAGTATAAAAATGACACTTAAAATTTGGCCCGCGAATTTTTTTTGAAAAAATATTTACTAACTGCTATAGACTATAGAGTGTAGCCGTGTAGGTACACTCTATAGTATATACTATATAGGTATATTTATATTTTATACTATCTAATTTATATTTTGTACCAATTATTAAAAATTAAAAATTACCTGTACACAAACGGGAACCAATTCGGTTACTCCCTGATGACCACAATTTTAAATCGAAGTTACTATAATAATTTACTACGGTTTAGCTTGTCGGGCGCCAACAAATTTCAATTATACAATCGTTGTTGACAACCAGTTGACATTTTTGTCATGCTATAAACTTATAACGTTTTCCACTAGCAAATTCCCTCCTATTTCAACGATTTCGTGTCTCATGTATAAAAATATATGTAAACGGAATGATATCGGTATCATCGGGTATATAAAGTTTAGACTTATTTAATTCCGAACCTTAGCGTTCAACATTCGCGTACACTATATAGATTACATTTACAACCAATTTTTCACATAAAATTGGAATTCCTACATACCCATCGAACGCCATTGTGTATACTTGCCAGGATACGATGAACTGGGTGCAGATGGGTCAGACGTACAGCGCCTTTTAGCATAAAAAAAAAAAACAGGACGATACCACGATATTCTGATGCGCGCGCAGTAGGTACTGTTTACGCAAAGTGGTATTTTACAGTGAACGGTGGCGGAAGAAAAGTGAAATCGTTTTCGCTATAAATAAAACCCACGGTAATCCGATTTGGGTTATACGGGCAAAACAGCATAATAATATAGTATTCCCCGGCCGGGACCGTTTTCGATTCGCTTTAAAAGCGACGTTTAAAAACGGCTCGCCAAATGTCAACCGTTGACCTTAGCCAAACGCCACCGTTGCGCTCCCTCTGGGATCGTCTTTTAATTATACAACACGTCAGTCTCGGGTTTCCTTTACACTCCAATCGCCACCCGAGGGTTGCCGTTTTCATTTAAATAATAATATGCGCACGGCCCGTCACAGCTACATAATAGTCCGGATGGTCGTGTTGTATACATAAACTGTATTTTGTATGTGTATATAAGAAATAGTATATCTTATTATTACGTGTGTGTGTGTGTGTGTACATATAAAAAACAACGGTTTATTTTATTTATTATTATTATTATATTATCATTATGATATATTATAATATTATGTACTATGTAGAATAAAAAGGGGGAAGGAAATTAAACATACGTTTTAACAATCACTCAAGTTTAACAAATAGACATCGAAATGTTTACATAAACAATAGAATATATAATATATATGTAATAATATAATATTATAATGTGCCGATTAAAAGATTAATAATATTATTACACTACAATCTACAGCGTATCATCGGCCACCCAAACGGCAAAGTTGAATTACGAAGTTTACGTAATATGTGTAATATAAAACAGATATTGTTATCTTAATAATGTATGAGTATGAAAATACCTATTCAGCAGAGTTCCAGAAATTTTGACAAAACAGTAATGGTAAAGTGCATCGCAACTTATTACGTATTATATATTTATGGAAGGTGAAGTATAAACGATATGCAAACAAGAAATAAATTTATTACACTATGTATTATAATATTATAGACTCTACCGGTACCTCTACGACGAAAAACATATACATCAACGTATTCGCGCGTCCAAGAAGAGACAAGTGTTTTTCTAATGTGCAAACAACATACGTATTCGTATTAACTTTCGTTAGAAAATAAACCATAACACATATTATAATATATATTTATATACGTATGTGTAAATTAATAGTAAACGCAGGCCAAAAAATATTCTACGTCAACGAAGTCCATCTCCATATAACCGATATAAGTACCGTCAATCTCATCTTTTATACGGTAAGCGAAATTTAAGGTGGCGAGTGCTGTATCCCCGATTTTACCGAAGAATAACAGTTAACGAAGTTTTTTTGAAAATCAAACGTAAGTTTGGGCGGCGATACGAAATTTGTGGTTAAAAACAATAGCAGGTCTTACTACTGTGAAATTCGCTCATTTGCGTAAACTTAGACTTGCAAATCATTCGACGCCACTGGATGATAACTGAACCGGTCGATTATAATTTGTATCGCAAAAATAGCGCACATATCGCATAATAATAAGTAATAACACACTGAAACTATAAACAATAATCATAAAAAAAAAAGTAGCCGTTTGCGGGTCCTACGTGTTCCTTTCGTCGGGGCACGTTTCGATGTCAATTTCGTCGTCGTCGTCGTCGTCGTCGTCGTCAACGTCGTCAACGTCATCCGTCGCCGTCCGCGCAACACCGCCGCCGCCACCGCCGCCGTCGGCCTCGTCGTCGTCGCCGTCGTCTTCTTCGCCGTCGGCCGACTTGGCCGCGGCGGCGGCGGCGGCGGCGGGCGGCAGCAGCGGCCGGTGACCGGATAGACGGGCCGAAAAGCGGAAGAATAATCGGCCGCGACTGCGTTTCCGGTGACTGGGGCGTGTGATGATGCGGGTGGCTCGGTTGGGCAGCCACAGGCAGGGCCGCCGCCCGCCGAATACGCGGCCGCGGCGGCCGCGCCACGGCGAGCGGTTGGCCCGCTGTTCCATGTCGGCCATGGCCTGGTGCCGGCAATGGACGGCACCTGCACCAGCGAACCGTGGCCGATTTCTTTGCTGCAGTTCCGACGACCGGTGTGGTGGTGGTGGTGGTGGTGCTGCCTGCTGGTGGTGGTGCAGGTGGCCCGCCGACTGGAGCATGGGCTGCGGCGCATTTGCACGATCACGGCGGCGGCGGACGAAACGGACGGCGGCGGCAGCGGCGGCGATGACGAAGCCGATGACTGTTGTCGCGAGTGCGACGGCGGCGGCGGCGGCTGGAGCAGCGGCTGCTGCTGGTGCTGTTGCTGGAGCAGCGACGGCGGCGACGGCCTGGACACGGCCCGTTTGCGCGTGCCGCCGTTGAACATGGCCTTGACGTCCTCCCACGCGTGCACCACGTGGTCGGGCGGGTCGTCGCTGAGCTTCATGTGCCGGCGCCACGAGTTGAAGTTGGCCGCGTCCGGTTGCACGTACCGGGCCCCGGCGCCGGTGCGGTGCGAGTGGAATATGAACTTGTTGGGCGAGAAGAACAGTCCGCACACGGCGCACCGGATGCACTTGGCCCGGGACGAATTGTACCGGGACGGCAGGAACGATCCGCGGCAGCCCCAAGCGCACTCGTGGTGCACCGCGAACGCGAAATCGTCGGGCAGCCGGGGCGGCGTGTTGTCGCCCAGGAACGAGTTGCACAGCCGCTCCGCCTCCCGCCTGGTGATCATGCCGCACCGGCGCGAGGACACCGGCATGGCGCCGGCCCGGCGGAGCATCTCCAGCTGCACCGGGGTGCACTGCACGCACGTGATGCCCAGCGCCACCCGACGGTTGTGGATTTCGTTGTAGCTGAACCGGTGCAGCAGCGTGTTGCTGATCTGGGCCAGGCACAGCCGCTCTTGGTTGTCCATCTGCAGCGAGACGATCGGCACCCCGTACAGGATCACCGTGCCCACCTGGTTGGACAAACAAAACAGAACCTGCTCAGGTGCTTTGCTTGCATTCGAGCCGCGCCGGCGGCGGCACCGTATACGTATTACTTGCCGCCGAGTCACGCGCAGTCGCGCGTTCGGGCCATTGCGCGCCGTACCCACATGCATTGGTTTCATACCCACCGAATATAATAACTATTCGATTAGACTATACGTATTAAATTGTATATGTAAGTACGTTAAAACGTATCGAGCTCGATATCTCGCGTAATACGTTTCGACCGACCCACTTGTGTATAGTATTAGTTATTCGAGTTAATTGAGTTATCATTAAATATATTATACAGTATTTATTTTTTATAAATCCCGACGCGTTAGATATTTGTTGATTCCGAAATGTTACGAAATCCAATTTTTCTTTCGGCTCGACTTTGCGATATACGCGTATACCCTCCGAAATTTGGTCAGAATAATAACTATTACTGTGTAAGGCAAAACATAAATTAAATTATTTGTTTATTTCGAGTTGATCGGTTGTAATTCGTTTGATACCTGTCAGCGGGGGCGACGTCTTTGCAAATTTAATTTCTTCGATTCGGTGCGCCTTTTAAGTGTTTAAAGCAAACAAATAAAAATAACGTTTTATTATTATTTTATTTTTTTTTTTTTTAAGGCTAAACCTATTGTCATTTACTCGCATCGTAAACTTGTAAGGCTCCCGACCGGAACGACAATTCCCCTATTAAAAGGTCGCCACGCTCCCTCCGACTATTTATCCACGCCACTTGATAACTTCTAAATAAATATAATACAATAACCCTAAAGAAATTATTTGCCTTCTTGTTCTATACAACTTAGGCACTAGAATTATCTGATAAATCCACTTCATAACGTGAGTACAGTGTACAATTAATGTTTTATTATTGTTAACTATAAAATCCATTTAATATTTTTATTTAACTTTATCTCGGGTATTGATTTGATTATAATTATTAATCGAATCTTACATAAACAATGAACAATAAGACATCTGAAACGCATATATTTTATAACAAAATTCAAGATTCAGCTCAATTGAACATTTAAACAACAATCGAACGAAACAAAAACGTGTAAACGTGAGATTTTTAAAATTTCTGAACTTACTTTGTTCGGTTTAGAATTATTGATCACCGGATTGAGCGCTCTTGGTGATTCGGTCTGTTTATCATCCCTGTGATGACTGATCAACTGGAACCTCTGATCCATTTTCGCTAACGTCATTTTTCTGCACAAACAATCACGAAATAAATGAAATAAATAAATTATGATTATTGTTATTTATGACTTTAAATTGTATCTGATTAAAAAAAAAAAAAGCTAGACAGCTTTTACGGTGTTCATATTTATGTTATCATATTTCAGTTTTATTGATCGCACCACACAAGAGAAATTTTAAACATGTATAATTATTGCTCTTTCGTAAAAAAAATGTAATTTAAAATTCACCACTGGTATAAATGTTTGAGAAAAACTCACGTATTCAGATGCTCAAATGTTTCCTGCAGTGCGTGCATATAATATTATAACTATTATTATATAGCTATATTAATTTAACTTAGGCAATAGTTTCTATTCATTTTCAGACCCATAAAACAGGAAAAAGTACGATAAAAGATAAATCAAACAACGGAGAGTCCTGCAGTAACCCGTATGTAAGAACACGGAGACGAATTCCGTCGTGTTTCGTCCTTACAATGGAGATTAGGGACTAAAATTGAATGTAGTACGACACACTTTGTATGAAATATAAATTTTGAAATATATCATGGCTTAACTGCTTTTGACAGTTTTTATCCTTTATTTTATTCTTGATTGATTTATATTATATATTGTTACATTTTGACATATTTTGTAAAAATATTTATTTTACAAATAAAATATGTTACGAGTAAAAGACAAAATTCAAAATCGGGCAAATGCAAATCATCCACGATACTTGAGCAAAATGTCATATTTCAGTTTTTGCCCTGATAAATTTCAGTTGTGACCAATCATATTCCGAAAAAAACATAGTAGCTTTTATCGTAAGATTTTATTATGATTATTAATAATTGTACGACGTGCATTGAACGTAGTAGTCAATTTATTATTTTTTATAATATTTAATCTACTTAGTACTTTTTTTATTATAGTTATACAGAACGGGGGTCGTCATAATTCATAACTACACACTGCTTACTTTTATTCATCAATTCCGCATAGTTTTCCCAAAATCAAACCGTTTAATATCGCATACACTAATATTTATCAATAACATAACGCACACATATCTAAAATTGTTTAGAAACGCATATCAATTAATTATATTTAATCTAAATCATAAAATCGTAAGCAATGAAATTAATTTAATTAAGTATTTGAAAACACTAGAATTTAAACTAATTCGAATTTAAGAATTATCTACTATATACATACTTTATTTTATCTCATTATATTATATTCAATTATTTATAATTAATACTAAAATAATAAGATATTATTTAATGAATTATTTTTATAAAGATTTGATTAATAAAAATTAATAACAAATTTTTAATTTTTAATTGTCAATCAAATATGTGCGATTTTGAATTATCATCCTTCCAAATTTACCGTTTTAACTTTTAACAATAGAAAAAATGTGTACAATATTAAACGGCCAAAAATATAAAATTGTAAATAGTAAATAGGTAAGTATGACCAGTTTATTCAGAGGTGTTACCAATGAATAGTTTTCTCAAACATGTTCTTTATGTATTTCAAAAATTTCAAAAAAATTTCTTATGTACTTCATTAAATATAGATTAATTGGCATTTTTCCTTGGTATTTCTTAGGCTTGCCCGTAACATACGTACTAACTGTTAACTATATGTATACACAATTTAATATGGTACTATATATTTTTCATATAGAATAACTTTAACTAATTCATATTAATGTGTATAGCTTAAATACATTTTGGGGATGTGGGTGGCAAAGCCCTCTATGGTAATGCAAAGCTCAATATAAATTGTGTAGTGCGAAAATATATATAATTTAGTCCAGCGTTGAGTTCATACATAGCAGCAGGTAGGCATAGTGCATCCATTCCCCAGACACGGTGCACATCCACACGACGCCGTCTAAATCGAACTCTTTCGGCGCTAGTGAACGGGACGCTGACGACTATATTATGTACAGCGAGCGTGTTGAGTACTCGAAATCATTAGTGCGTGGAAAACCGAAAAGGCGAAATTAATTAAACGAGAGCCGATTTGCTGTTCACCGAGAGTGAGAACGGGAGCGGAAAAGGAAGAGGAGCGCAACAAGGAGAACTGCACCGGGTTTTGACGACTGCTATTCAACAGCGGCGGGTGTAGTATTGTTTGGAGTGGGTGTCAAGGGGAAACTGTTTCAATTCATATATATGTGTGTGTGTGTGTGTGTGTGTGTGTGTGTGTGTGTGTGTGTGTGTGTGTGAGTGTGTGTGTGTGTGTGTGTGTGTGTGTGTGTGTGTGTGTGTGTGTGTGTGTGTGTATGTATGCGACCAGGTTGCGGAGGGTTAATCTTACTCCAGTGGGGGTGTACCCGCGTAATCCGTCGATAATTACTCGTTACATTTCTGCGAAAGAGAAAAACGTTTTTCCGCGTCCAGAGTGCTACGGGTCCTCGCGCGCACATATATATATATAAATAACAGCGCCAACCGGCTGTGGCATGAAGGGGTGAGTATTAAGCTTTTATTTAAGTATAATGTAACGTATATATAAACAGCGGTGTTAGCAGCGCGGTGAGTTCATTCTAATTAAAATTAACAAAAAACCTGTACAAATGTACCTATTGCAGTTTATTTTATCATAATATACAAAAGCAAAAAATACGGGGTAATTCCATTTGAACTCAGCGTAAATCGGTCGATTTTTCTATAAATATTTAAATAATATTTAAAAAAAAAAACTTTTTTTTTTCAATGTAGAACAGTTTACGTGAATTTAAAATATCATGTCCTGACTGATGCAATTTTTATTGCATCAGCATTATTTATTTATTTGATGCGCTATTAGTACTTTTTTTTTTTACATATTTATTTTTATTTGTACAATCTGTATAAAGTATTTACAATAAGCACAATAGATGGATGATGTTATAATAGGTCATGGTTGGCTTGGGAGAAGAAGCTATTCAGTAATAGTACTTCATGGCGTGGGTGGTGATTTGTATTTATTTATTTAAATACAAAATAGTTTGGTTCGCACCACGTTGCATTTTGAAGTTGAGTAAGTTAAGATTATGCAAAATGTTTTAGCTTTGATGAATCAGAAATTGTCATATCCTGAAGTTTATACCAGCTAGTATATACTCGGACTTTAACCGTAACACACGTATATACTTATTATCATATAAGTATATTCTCCGTAAACCTAGAATATTTTTATATATAATATGGAGTAGTACATTAGTATATCGTACTTCAGTACTTGAGTTATGTCGATTTCACTTCAAATGGCACGATTATTCAATAATACTGTTTATCTAACAAGTTTAACGATCTTATAGGTTTTTAAATTTACTTCTTTTAAAACGAATTTGTTGGCAAGATATATAGTGTACCTAATATAATCTATATAATATATCTGATATGTCAAAAAACAATAACTAACTTGCATTAAAAAAAACTCACCCTATTCATACTTATTTTAATGTTTATAAATATCATGTACGTTTATTCATTTTTTTCTCGGTATATACACTGTAACGTCTTAAATTATTTAAACTTGTATTGTTTATATGTATACATGTATATTATATACACTATACAGTTGTACATAAGTATACATAATACGTGTCCTCGTCGTTGTCAACATAGTAATTTCAATGCATTTTTAAACATTAGTCATGATTATTATTACTATTCCACCTCGGTCACGGGGCGGTGTCTTTAACTGTGTATAAGAATAATAACGTTAAGCTCCTCTTCACGACCCCTAACCGCTCACTGCTCCTGCAGTACCTACACACAAATATTGTATAATGTATAATATAGTAAAGAAATGTTAATTTCCGTCTTTTTCTCTCACTCTCTTAAGCTCTCTTCGCAAGTTGGTTTTTTAATAAAATGTTATTATTTTCTATACCTACCTATGTAAATATATAATAAATCATGTATACCTATATTGTTGGATAAAATTGTAAATATTATAACTTTTCTACGAAACGAGTAAACAACAAATCAATTACGATATTTACGATATTTAAATAAATATAACATAAACATGACATTATTTATTATGCATATTGAGTGTTTAATAATAAATTGTATTTTTTTCTTTATTTACGAGTATAAATATTTTTAGTTTAACGGATTTAAAAAATATTGTAAAACATTACAACGAGTAAGTAAAGTGCAATATAATATCTTTATGAAAATTAAAGTAAAATAAAAAACAAAAGACAATAAAATAAAATATTCAAAAAATAATTAATTTAAAATTCGTATTTTTTTTTTTTTTATAACTAGTATTCGTATGTGGCTGTATCTCTAGTAAAAGTGATGAAATGATAAGCACCAAAACTAATCCAAAATATATACATAAGTGCCGCAAAAAAGGATATAAATAAATTAACTTCTGCTAATGGCACCCCTGACTTTTTTTAAAAAAAGAAAAGAGTTATAGTGAAAATTTATTCTTTTATATGATTATCAACAAACTACATATAATTAAAAAATAACATAAACACCCAATTTTTATTCTGAATTCCTCAATTACATTATTTAAAAAATCAGTGTCTAATATACATCTCCTGAAAAATATTCTTGCAAAAAAAAATAAATATATCATGTAATTTGCTCCATTTTAGGTAGTAGAAATATGTATTTTAATTTCCACCAAAATTCAAATCGATTAGTATTTTGATAATATATACACGTTTCGGTAGTGTAGATTAAAGATATTGAGATCTATTCGAACTGAAAAACTAATTAAACAGAATATTCCATTTTAGATTTTGAGCTATTATTCACTAACATATACATCACTTAGGCAATAACAATCAGTAGCATAATTAGGAATTGATTCTGGGGTGGCATATAAGTTTATATACTATATAATGTTATAGTGGGAGCTATATGCTCCTCACGTCCCCCTTTATTCATTGAGTTTTATAGATCTCAATATTATATTTATTTATTATTATAAATTAAGGTACATGTATGGTGACATGGTGTAGTACTATAGTGTACAAAATTAAAACAAATTTATTAAATCTAAATTATTTAGTATCTTTCTTAATCTAATTGTTCAATGATTGAGAATTTTTGTTTAGAATAAACACTTAAAAAATGGTTAGAGTCTATGACACAATATCCATAATACAACTTTTTAGAATATTCATGAAAAATCTAAAACACAGTCATAGTAATTTAATTAGATATATTATAAAAATTAATACGTAGTAAATACTATATTATAGATTATAATGACCTGCTTAGCATTTTTCCATTCATCTAAAACCCTAACAGCAAGTTGACCTAATTACTGATTATTTAAACCATCAAACTTTGAAAAAACTGTGTAAAATTTACAAAAATCATCTGGTTTTTAACTTGGAACATATTAGCTATTTAAACTCAGTTAGCCATTTGTATTGAAATGTTAGGCACCGTTTTTTGTTTTTATTAGTTACTGGAAATTTATAATTTCCTTATTAATAATTAATAATCCTTATTTTTTAAAATAGAATTAAAATCTTAAAACCATTTAAAGCCAAGTGCTTATAGGAATTTAATAATGATTATTTAAAAAAAAATAAAGTTCTGGGAGGATATATCCTTATATCCTCCCCCCATAATTACGCCAATAATATATGAAATACACGTATTATAAAAATGCATTATTTTTTGCGAAAATCAATTCAACCTATCATGTTACTAATAAAAAATAAATCGCTATAACGTATATTATAATAACATATCTACTTATAAAAGCCTTCTATAAACAAGTTATTAAATTCAAAATTGATACAAAAAATATTAATAAAAAATGTCATGCTTGACAATAGAATATATATAAATTTTATTAGGTCGTAGATTACATTTAGAGAAAATCACAAGCCCTCGTTTTTTTAATGACTCGCTGTGAAGAGGATTGATAAATCGTTTATAAGTGGCAAGAGCAGTGTTAAGCGATCGAGATATGTTGTAAAGTCGATAACAAAATATAACACAACGCTGGTAGCGTACGTCACGAGCGATGTCAGATATTATTTACACATATTGATTTGTGGGATGAAAAATATTCGTGAAGACTTTAATATCATTACAAACAAGCACAGTGTGCGAGTCGTAATAGTGCTCTCTCCGTCAACACACGTATAATAATATAATCCCTTAATTATCACGGCCGTAGGACATAATATTACACCGTACATATTGGTACAACAATAGTAATAATAACAATAATAATAATAATAATAATGCATATAATATAATAATTGTACTCGGACGAGAATCGGGCTGCACACATAATAATAATATTGTGTATACTGTGTTTCGATATTACATAAACCACGCGCGAAGGAGTTTAATTTTCGTTTTCCGCCCGACAACAATATAATCGTGTTTCCGCGGCGGGCCCGGTCGAAACGTCATTATTAACCGAATATCATTATATAATCGTTATAGCTACAATCACGTAACGATATACATATTGTTATTAAAATATTATTGCTGCGCTCGCGGGCGCCAAATAATAATAACTACGGTCGGTGCGTAATGCGATTGTGCGTTTACGTATATACATCTCAGAGGAACACGTATACATATATATATATATATAGGTAGGTACGAGTGGTACAACTCAATACATATATTATCATTCATCATCATTGTGTGCGCGAATATGGGACTAGGGGGTGGTAGGGGTGGTAATGATCTGGGGTAGGTGATTTCCGCCCCTGCATAATCGATTCGTAGCGGTAAATTGAATATTACATAATATTATTACGTATGTATTTATGATTATATTATTCACACTTATAGTCAGCAGCGTTCCCCAAAGTGTGTTCCGTGTGACAATCTCAGGGGTTCTGACAGATGTATGTGATTGATTACTGAGAAAACTGTTTTTTATAATATTTGGAAAAAATATTAATATTAAAAATTATTGTTTCATATAATTTTGATTGATTTTTATTTTTTAACTGATTTCAATAAACAATAATCATTAACGATATCGGTAAAACATTTTTTGGAATATTAGTATAATTTTTTTTTTTTTTTGAAAGGCGATAAACTTACAAATTTATTTTCCTAACACATTACACACCGTAAACCGGTTAGCAAGTAGATTTTTTCCATATCGTGAATGTCTACTATTATCGATTAGGATTTTATCATATATTATAATTGAATTAATTATAAAACAGCTTAATTCGATAAATGACAAATTAATTTATAAATTTATATTTAATTTTATGTATACCTAACTAATGTATAAACAAAATTAAAATTTCAACAATGCATTTTTTTCTCGATCCTACCATATAACAGTAAAAACTAATTTATTCTATAAACATAATTTCAAAGTATAGGTATGCAATTTATAGTACATGAAATACAAAAAATTATAATGTACGAAGTCGGTAGGAATATTATTAATTAAATATTAATCCCCTGCCTTGCGTTATTTTCACGACATTTACCTGTCGGCTATGCGTGGTAATTTGTAGTTTTATTAAAATCACTCAATGCACACATATTTATGATTTATCGTGTCAGGCAATATGGTTTGTTTCACATGTAATAAAATAACCTACATTCAGAAAACAAAGACTAATCGATTGAAATTCTTTGATATTGTTTATTATGCAACTAAAATGTACATGTTAATCACAAAAATAAAAAAATACAGTTTGTCACGTTGTCAGTATAGTAAATTATGTTATAATATTGTGATATGATAATAAAATAATTATTTTTATTTTTAAATGTAGGTAAAAATAATTCAAATATTTTTGTAATTGTTTAACACGAAATAAATATTTTTAACTTAACAATTAAAAATTAAAAATAACGAAAAATATTCTAAAAACTGAATGTTCTACTAATAGACAATATAAAATAAACATACTAATATAAAATTAAACTACACGTGTAAAAGTCCCTATTAAGTGGCATATATAGGTGTATTGTTTCTAACTACAGAATAGTAAAAACAATTAAACATAAACAAATTTCAAAAATTTCAAAACATTGTACTCAGAAAAATAAACAATAATTCACCATTCCACCCTTAGTTTCAAGTGCCATAATTCCCGGCAAGCTGCAGTGAATCTTTTAAAAAATTACAAAAGAAACCGTTCAATTATACAAACACTGTCACATAATCAATTACTGAAGAAAATCTTCAATACATACATATTTATATATAATATATATTATATATATTATAATTAAGATTTCCACCCGAACCTTACTGGGTTAAATCTTATTCCCGTTTTAATTGGTCAAATTGTATATAACATGTAGATTTTAGTTAGTGTTATTAAATTCAATTAAATTTAAAATATAAATAGAGATTCGTTTGTTTACATAAATTTAGACCATTACTTAAACTTTTCGTGCTAATTTTTATAGACTTGTAATTTGTAAATGTTGAAATATTTATCAATTTCTACACGTAAAGGTTGTAGTTCTAGTAACATATATACATTTGATATTTCATACGTGTGATCAACCCAATACACCAATACAAATACAATTAAATAAAAATAAAACTAATTTTAAGTTACTAATGCTATGTTCTAATTTGCTGCACTATAGACTTACTATTTCCCAAATTTACAAGAAAAATTAGAGGTTAAATTTCATTAAATCTTACATTGAGTTCTTATCTTACTTATAAGTAGATAAAAAATGATTATAATAAATTGTTTTAAAAATTTTAGGCGAATTTCTTAACTATTTCCAGATTGTATAATTATATAGAAACTATCGCATAAATATATGAATGTTTCTATTGAATGCAATCTATGAATGCGTACAAATTTCGAGTACTATTATTATATTTAGTGATATAAAATTAGAACTTGATCATTATTTGCATTGATGGTCATATTATTTTGAGTGGTTAATTATACAATAATGATTTACAATATGGGTTTTATTGAAATCAAGATTTTTTTCTACTTTTCCAAATCCAATAATCTATTTTTTATTTCCAAATTCTTTTTTCAATGAGTTTTATGCAAAGAACTTCAATGACAAAAAATCAACATCAATGTACTTTTTTGATTTTAACCGTAATAAATTTGAGTTTAATCTTGTATTAATGTTAAGAAAAATTAATGTATAAAATCTACTTCTTTTTTATGTTCCAATTATTTTTATTTTTGAAATATACTAAATTTCGATTTTATTACTTAAAATTTGTTAAGTTAACTCAAATAAAGTTATTTCATGTTTGTCTGTTTTAGTAATTATTTTAAATGTATTTAAATCAGATATTATCAAAGGGCTTTCACTTATTAAATTTATTAATACTTAAATGGATAATAGTGTAATACTACAGACTTCATCTTACATTATAAAGTTAGAAACGCGACCTACATAAAAGATACAAATGAAATATATCCAAAACATTTTTTATTTGAAAATAGTTCGATGTTATAAAGCTTTACTAGTTAATATAAAGTCTACATAATAAGTCTACAGTAGTCTAACACTATCTAACAAAATAAGTTCGATATATTTTACTTGTATAAAATTTTGAAAACATAGAGTCGTAATTTTTAGGTATAGTTAGCAGCATAACAGTAAAAAAAATTCTCCAGAAAAATATTAAGTCCAACAAAGTTTAGAAACAATCCAACACTTTTCAACAAGTTACCAACAAATTTATTGGATATATTTCATAAGTAATTGCTATTATAGTTGTGTCTTGCTGCTAACTCTATGACGTTACTAACACAAACTCTTCACACCAATCACATGCTATATACTATCATACCTAAATTAATGCATGCTACAAATTACAATAAAAAATACTTATTAAGTTCTACAGTCACTCGTCATCCAGATACATACAATATTTATGGATTTTAAATATAAGTACCATTAGAAAACATTTTATTTTATTTTAAATTAATAATAATTATACAAATACCAATGTTATTATATATATTTATTTTGATTAAATTACAACTCGATTTGTTTAAGTTGTTTATATAACTAACAATAATCAATATTTATTGCCAAGCTGTATCCATAAAAATTGGGTATGAAGTTTAGTGTGCATTTTGCACAAGCCCCGGGCCGTTAACTATATTATTGATTAAGAATTATTATTTTTAAAAGACGTTATACATTTTGAAGTTGTTGGATACCTCGTACTTATAGTTTTTAATTTATCATAGACTTTCTTAAGAAAATCGAAAGCGAAAATTTTCTGTCTCACGCAAGATAAGATCGAATTAAGACATGTTCTATTTCTAACATACCATTTTCATAGACTTTAAAATAAATTTTAATTTACCAAAAAACATTTTAAAAATAAATTTCACAATATTTTTGATTTTTTGATTATAACTTCTTCAAAAATAAAAACATTGTCATGTTTTAATTTCTATTTTTTAAATATTATATCTTTACAAGATTTAGGGAATCAATTAAAAATTTAGAAAAGACAATTTCAAATAGACGTTACTAAAAATTCTAATTTATTCTTAGAATTTTGATTGTTTTACTAAACAATATTGGTACATTATAAATAGAAAACATCTAAATTTCTATATTAAGCGTTTGTTATATAAAGATAGAAAACCATCACTTCCAATCATTAATTATTATTACTTTTTGAAACTATATATTTTAAAAAATACCTATGCTTTTACTCAAAAACCTATGTTGATTAACCCGAAATTTTATAATAAACTAATGATTTGCAAGCAAGTTCTTTATCCTTTGATAATGTTAATAGACAATAATAATAGATAGGCAGTTAACTACAGTAATTGAAGATAATTTTAAATGATTTATAATATTTTATAACATATTTTAGTATTATTCTAACTTTAAGATAAATATAAAGGTATACAATCTATAGACTAATACTATATAGATTTTCTTATCAACACAATGAAAAATTAGCATGGTCTTATGATTTAATTATCAAATGTAAACACAAAACAAGTTCTGATTTTATTCGCTAATTTTTTTTCTTTAAGACGTAACCTCAAAGCTTAAGTTTTTATAGCAATATTGTATGCATATGTAACACAACTTCACAAGATTAACTATCAAACAATTTTATCAAAAAATTCATTAACTTCATTAAGAATCTGTATTTATAGTGACTTAGTAAGTGATTATAGAATAGACAGCTTCGATAACTTACAAGTAAAAACTAACCCAAATTTAATAAAAATACATTCTAAATAACATTGAATTTATAACAGCTAATTTTTAGCTTATTACTTTCTCTTCATTTTTTATCCGTATTTAACACTATTACATTTAATTAAAAATGCATTATAGTTTACCTATATATATATAAGTGTATATTTTAAACATATAATTTTATGAATTCCAACATACCTATTGAATATGAATGTATATACCTAAGTTTTAAAATTGAATAATTAAAAAGAACCTCAAATTTAAATTTTACTTGTAGGTCTCGATTAACTGTTTTATAGCTATTACGAGGCTGAGGCTTCATAGAATATAATGAAGTATACCTCAGGTAAACTGTGATTTGAACAACTACAATATGATAATATATATACTGTATATCGTACATAACAGTAGAAACGTATTTTTTAAGTGAGTATTTTTACTATAGTAAACGTAACACCAATCAGGTATCCAACAACGTCGACTAAATTAAACGTAATATACTTAAAGAATCAAAAATATAAAAAAGTATTTATAATTAAACTTTGATTTACTCTTCTCCCCTAAAAATATAAAAGACAATAAGTAAACCTCCTAAAAATTTTAATAAGTACCTAAAATAAGTAAAATAAGTAAAATAAATAAGTACGTATGTAAAATTATTAAATTTTCAAATTGTTTTAGGATGTCTATACCATAATTGTATTTTAAGCCAATAGTCTTCACATTCAACCTTATTTGATTCATGGTCATTTTTTTGAGACATATATTCATAATAGAACAGGTAGATTGATGAAAAATACTGTTTTAATATTTTTAACTAATTTAGTATTACTATTTTATTCATATTTTATATTTTACTTTATATAATTGAATGAAATATATTTTATTTTATATTTATTAAATACAAATTACGACCCAATTATAAATCTCATAGGACAAGACATTTGATTGTGACCTATCTTCCGAAAACTGCACCTATCTAATCATGGTATATTGTCAAATATTATCAAGCTAAAATCTGAATAGGGTTTAAAAGTCGATTCACTGATTTCTGTTGACAATGCTGTACGCATTTTTTAGACGTCTCTCCAAAATTTATCAGTGGATCAATTGTTGTAGGTTGAATGATATTGGTTTGGAAAAATATAGGTGATATAATCATTAACTTACAACCATTTTTTAACTCCACAATTTTTTTTTTACAGACAGTTGAAATAAAATAGTAATTTTAACTCGATCCGCAAGTAGGTGATATTATAGTCAATATAGGTATTATAAAGTACTTACCAATAGGTATTCCTTGTCGTATGCGTACTATAGACGGCGACTTTTGTTTGAGATTTCCGTCGATCGTGTATAGCTGACGTCTTCGTCACGCGCGCGTCACATACTCCGGTGCAGTCCGAGTGCAGGCCAAGGGTTGATTACACCATTGACGCATTCGGCTAAAAGCTTTGGTGGCGGCAGCGTCCCTGGGCGGGTCCTTTCCCCGAGCCCGAACTTGAGCCAATGGCTGAGACCGAAGCGATTTGCCACGCGCGGTCCTGCCTGGCCGACCCTTTGGCGGGTGGTCCTTAAATACAGCGTCGACACCGCCACCCCGACACGTTATATCTATGTATAGTCTGTGCGTACTTACCCTGCAAGCCGCAGGGCAAAGTAAATCGCACCAACCCCTCGCCCCCATTACCGCTACCCTTCCAGCTATATGCGGTGATTTCGGAATACATTTCATAAAACCACACCGCGCTTATCTATGTATATATAATATATTATTATACATTTACACATTATTATACAGGGTGTATTTAGAAGATTTTTTATGATTTCCATCCAAACCAGATGAGACTTTTTACTCAACTCAAGGCATTTACTTAAATTTATTTTGTAAGCTTTTACAAAAATTAAAAAGTGGACCACTACTCAATTTCAATTCCATATTTGAAAATTTTTATCGCTGTATATTTGGCTATTCTTTAATTAATAGTTTTATAACAAGAAAAAATCTTTTCCAAATTCAGTGATTCATACAAATGAAAACAAAATTGTTGGTATCACGAAACATCTGAGATGAGTCCACACTCAGACTACTAGTATACTAATACTAGGAATCACTAGTTTAAGTAGTCAAATACCCAGAAAATTTTGTTTATTATGTAATAATTAAATTAATACACTAAGCAATTCGTAAATAATTACAAGAAAACGATTATTGTTATTTTGTTACTATTTAAAAAATATTAATTGTAAATATTTAAAACATTCTACCATTACTTAAATTATTTTTATCTATACTTACGCAATAAAATTTTCAAAATATTCAGATTTATTTTGAGCTATGTTCATAATATTCACACCGTTCTATTACTGTATAGGTATATAGAATCGACTTATAAATCAATAATAGCTTATTACTTATTACTCATCAAAAACAATTATCTTTATAGTTACTATACTTTAAGTTTAATAACGGAAAAATTGTTTGTTAAAATTTCGTATTATAAATACTTAAGTTTAAAAAAAATATTATCCCTTTAACAATTCACAATACAAAAGGAAGGGTAGTTTTACAAAAAAAAATTTAGTAAATTTGTATTAATATAATCAGGAAATTACAGACAAAAGAAAAACACACCATCGTAAAATCAATACATTCATCGTTCCGCTTAAAATCTAAAACAACATAGGTATAAATATTTCATACCTAACGATAAACGGCAAACAATAATACGTAGTTTTAATATTTTAATGTTTAAACGAAAAAAAATAGTACCTATCTGACGTTTAAATTATTGACATTGTTAAATACAAAATATTTAAACACTACGGCGAATTAATATTTTTAATCCAAGCCCTGGTGACAAAATATTTATTTAATAAACCATACATATTCATAAAAAAAGAAAATATTGACAGTGAACATTTATAATATATATTTTTTTGAATTATACTAAACCTGAAAAATTAAAAACTTACATTTATGATGAAGCGTTGTAAAAAATAGAAACATGGTACTTTAAATTATTTTAACATTATATTATTTGGGTATACATTGTAATTTATAAATCAATATTTGATTATTAAATCGTTATTATGTCATGTTAATCAAAAAACTTTTACATTGTTACGATATTTACCTACTTTATGCATTATACGGTGTACTCCGGTACTCGTTCAATAAAATATTACTCTATCTACCATACATTTGATGGTTCAATATGTTATAAAGATAATCACATAAAGAGTTTATACTCATAGACACGCCTTGTGAATTTAAATTGGATCCACGAAGGGCGTTGGTGGTAATAGGTACACTAAGGAAATATATATGTAAATGGGTCGATCACTCAATCACTTAAACACGCCACATATTTCAGCTCATTAAGTATGATATTAGACATTAGTAATACATGTAGGGTAGTTGGGGTGGTTTATGAGTACACAAGTAAACAAGTTGTATGTACAAATTTAAATGTCCATGTATCTAAAAATATGAAAACCAAACTGTTAATTAGTTTATCTTTAGGATTAAGTACGTCGTGCTGACCTAATTGTTATCTTGGCAATACTTACATAATAATATTATATCGTAGAGACTATTTTTAAACCGTAATTTACAAACGATATTTGATTACAATAACAAATAACAATTGTTTAGCCACGAGGCTCCTACGAATCTGTGGTCGGCCTCGATGACTACACCACCGAAAGATGATCTAGGAATAACCGTGGATAATTGCTTAAAGAGAGGTGACCATACAAATAGTTTACGTATTACAATCAAATTCATCAGATGGCTTAAATATAAATTAATAACAAACCGAGTTGTCTCTGGATAACTGATTTTAAGAATGACAGTATTGCACAAAAGAATTTTTAAATTACTAGAATAGTCAAACAATATCGATGGTTAGTGATTCGTAGACATTAAAAGCGTGCTTCGCCAAACATGTTGTTTTCGTCCTGTCGTTAAAAGAGGATTATTGAGCGTTCATTGTGCGAATTACCAGATAAAGATTTTCATTTTCACGCAAAACATATGCAATCTGAATGGTACATAGGATTCGCTTTCAATCAACACATTTTTGAAAATGCAGTCCAACAAAGAAAAGTGTTATGATCAATTACAATACGTAACACTCTAAAATTGAACAAAATAGAAAAAGCTATCCCTATTTTGTCATCAAATATTTCAGTGACACATGATCTAGCAATTCAGAGGCAATGAGCTGCGTAGGAATCTTCATGATCTTTTAAAGTTTCGTGTGAATCTGGAGATATGTTCTGTCTGAGCATTTATCAACATGTCATAGCAAAAGCCAAATATACCCTCACACCGCATTCCAAAAATGAATTAATTTTATTTGGCGGAAATGCTATTATGTGATCAATTGTTCGAGAAGTACAGTAGCCTAAGTTTTCTACTCCGTGAATGTATCACGATAACTATTATTGCGCTATTGAACAATTATGGTGTTCGTTATGTTGATAGTTCAAAACTATAGTAAGAGAGGAATTATAGGATTTAGTGCACTAACAAACATTAGATGCACGTTGATATAGCTACTTATATTGACTTCTGCTGAAAATACGGTTGATATGAATAAACTTGCTGGCTTGGGCTTGAGGCGGGTGTTCAGTAATGGCTGGAAAGAAAATTGGCTGTGAAATAATAATTTGTGACTAATATTCTAAAGCAACATTTTCCACCTGCTTTGTATGACCACATCCTGTTGTAAATGATTATCGAATGCAGTGACAGAAATACAAAATACTGTAGAGTAATAGAGGTTGAATTTTTCGAAAGTACTGTCGAAAATTGCTACAAATATACCACTTTGTGTGTGATACTCGTTGGTCTGGAATATAACCATTCAGTGCATTTTTGCTTCAAACTTTATTATATAAGTCACGAAAACTATCTCATAATAATGACTCGATTTTAAAGTTACACCACTACTGCACAAAAAGCACACCAACTATCATGTGCGACATCAACATCACAATTTATCATATCTTTTATTATCCAACCACTCAGCTCAATTGAACCAGTTACAAAATTGAGGGAAAATCTATTGATTTATACTCTGTCCAAAATCATATTCAGATTTATTAACTATATTTAATAATAGAGAACAATCAGATATCGATTTTAATGATATTTTTAATAATTCATATTTATGGCAGAAAATTGGCGCAGAAATTAAAATCTTCGTATTACATCTCAAACAAAAATAGATCAAATTACGAAACTGATTCTGCTGAACACTATTTACAGACTTTCTATTTTATTCCGTACTTAGATTCACTAATATCATCTCTTTCGACGATTTTCAAGTACTAAAATAGCATTCTCAATAAGTCTACTGCATCCTACAAATATTAAAAGTACACCATAATGATTTCAAAGAAAATTGGATTAGTGATCATTATGAAATTGAAATAATAGAGGAACAATATTTGGTATCAGTATTGGATTGATAAAATTTATGACTCGTGTGATGAAATTTCGTTTTGATTTATTGGCTCTGCGAATATTATCCTGCTATTTTCAAATATAATATTTTTATATCACTGCCTCCGACAACGTGCACGATAGAAAGATCGTTCAGTACATTAAGACGAGTAAAAACTGGCTTCGCTCTGACTACAGGAGAAGATCGTTTAAATGGGTTGTATGATGAGCCTTCATCGTGAAAGAGTTAACAAACAAGGATAATTTCATCTGTGATGTCATTAATATGTTTGGAATAAACGAAGAAATTACAGTTTTTATTTACTGATACCGAATAATATACTGAATTATATTTTTAATTTATATTTTTATAATTCTATATAAGTACATAAGTACATTTATATGTAAAATAACATTAAATCTTTATTATCTTACATTCGAAAATTTTTATTTTGACCCCTAAATGTTACCTATGGGCGCCCATGGTAATAGGTGCACTAAGGAAATATATATGTAAATGGGTCGATCACTCAATCACTTAAACACGCCACATATTTCAGCCTCATTAATGATATTAGACATTAGTAATACATGTAGGGTAGTTGGGGTGGTTTATGAGTCACAAGTAAACAAGTTGTATGTACAAATTTAAATGTCCATGTATCTAAAAATATGAAACCAAACTGTAATTAGTTTTCTTTAGGATTAAGTACGTCTGCTGACCTAATTGTTATCTTGGCAATACTTACATAATAATATTATATCGTAGAGACTATTTTTAACCGTAATTTACAAACGATATTTTACAAATAACAAAT
>NW_020271114.1:1247397-1279664 GCF_002803265.2 Melanaphis sacchari | reverse complement strand
ATATAAACATTCGAGTTGTAAGTGTAAAGTATGGATTGGCACAATTATATGACAACGTATAAATTAACGTATCACCAACGACGAAGTAAAGGATGTTTATATAATGATTGATAATAGATCAACAGATATCACAATCACTTTCGTCGTGGGTGATAATAATAATACAAGAATAATAAGAAATAATACAATATTTTATCAAACAGACTAAACAATCGTGGTACAATTTGTATATATATAAAATACAAGATATGAAAATAATGACAAGTATTTACGTGACTCGTCTTATGCCGATGTTGTTGCTGGTAGGTGACCACTGGATTAAGACAGTCAGGCCACTGGTCAGCTGTTTCGTCTGGAGCACGACAGTAACAACAAGCAACCAAAACAATGATAATGCGATCTGATAGTAGACCACACTTGTAATTCACACACGTCGACCGATCGGTACACAACGAAAAACGCGTTGTAACAAAGAAATACAACTAAGATCGCCAAGTTGATGCGATATATATATTTGCTTAACGAAGCGCGAGATCGGTGACAGCGATATATAGAGAGCATACGGATCAATACCAAACTAAGATCGCTGCTGATGTGGCTATATATATACTGCTTAACGAAGTGCGGAGATCGCGACAACGATATATATATATATGCGGCTTGCCCGGAACGAGAGTGTAACCGTTTTTGATTTCAAACACAAGAAACCTGACCTGGCGTGAAGGTAAAGTCTAAAACGGCGCACACTTGACACTTTGATTTAGTTCACAAGACGGTCTGAGGCGCACGTGCCGACAACTTGTTACCACGAAGGCGTCGCACGGAGTGGTCACTTATTTCATGCCGGTGTCTCCGACAACACCCAAAATACGCTATTCAGCTCAGTGGCCAATGACCCTCATCACCTGAGATAGGCAATATTCTAGTACATGTCTTACGGCGTTATATATTCCGTAAGATACGTGATTTTGAGCGTTGACCTACTAATTGCTTATTGCGGGCAATCGATTTTAAATAGCATCTAATGCGGCCATCGACCCAGAAGAGAGTTAGCAATTAGACGGTAATAATATCTATGTTGAGACTCATCGTACCTGATAACTTGAAAAGCGAACAACAATATTAGTACCATTATAGTTTATAGTACCAGGTAACAAGAGTTTTTACAACATGTATAATATATTCTCAGTCTAAGTCGGGTTCGCTGTTACGACTAGTCGTGTCTTGTGCTGAGTTGTGCCTTTAATCGTAGGTGGCATTGTGACAATAATATGTATCATACCGATTATGCAGTTGTTAATGTTATATGGTAAATAATTAATTACAGCTTAATGAAGCAAGGATCTCCTGAGTGAACACCCATATTAAAGAGGCCAATCACATAGCGGATCATATTCTTCTCCGGACGTTATCGTCGCGATCCTGTGAGGTTGGTTCCAGTTACATGAAAGCTCACGCCGCTTGCGGATATGGAAATGCATGTGGACTGTGGTGACGTCCTAATACCTGCGAAAATCGTCAAGAGGATTTGCTCGCCGCTACGTTGCATCATCGACGTGAACATATACTTACATACCTAGCCGCTCTCCGTCGGTCCAACTGCACTGTCCACCCAAAGACGAACCAACGCGGAAACGCGAATCAGAATCGTTAAACCTATACACAAAGCCATTGCATTTAACCTAACATTTTTTATATGCCTTAAGAACTAAATTGTTGTTAAATTTTTCGTATTGATACATTTGTTCGAGTATATGAGTTCTGAAAACTGCCTGATAATCGTTGTCTTATGTAGCAAATTTCAAGGTTTTTCTAGTGGTTCGATATAGAGTACCTAAAACGGTTAGAACTTAAATCACCGTGATGGATGTATTCAATTCTTATCATCATCAGTGTTTAAAGCGAGTAAGCAATACGTGCACCGAACGAAGCACAACAGCCATTAATATCTATTTGAGACTATCGCACTCGATAACTTGCGCGAACAACAATATTAGTACCATTATAGTTTATAGTACCAGGTAACAAGAGTTTTTTTTTTTTTACAACATGTATATATATCTCAGTCTAAAGTCGGGTTCGCTGTTACGGCGACTAGTCGTGTCTTGTGCTGAGTTGTGCCTTTAATCGTAGGTGGCATTGTGACAATAATAGTGTATCATACTGATTAGCAGTTGTTAATTGTTATCATGGTAAATAATTAATTACTAGCTATAATGAAGCAAGGATCTCCCTGGATGTGAACACCCATATTAAAGAGGCCAATCACATAGCGGATCATATTCTTCTCCGGACGTTATCGTCGCCGGATCCTGTGAGGTTGGTTCCAGTTACATAGTGAAAGCTCACGCCGCTTGCGGATATGGACAATGCATGTGGACTGTAGACGTCCTAAATACCTGCGAAAATCGTCATGAGGATTTGCTCCTTACGTACGTTTGCATCATCGACGTGAACATATACTTACATACCTAGCCGCTCTCCGTCGGTCCAACTGCACTCGTCCACCCAAAAGACCGAACCAACCGCGGAAACGCGAACTAGAATCGTTAAACCTATACACCAAAGCCATTGCATTTAACCTCATCAATTTTTTATTATATGCCTAATGTAAGAACTAAATTGTTGTTAAATTTTTTCGTATTGGATACATTTGTTCGAGTATATGAGTTCTGAAAAACTGCCTTGATAATCGTTGTCTTATGTAGCAAATTTCAAGTGTTTTTTTTTCTAGGTGGTTCGATATAGAGTACCTAAAACGGTTAGAACTTAAATCACCGTGATGGATGTATTCAATTTTTATCATCAGCTCAGTTTTTAAAAGCGAGTAAGTCTTCATAAAGTGTTCAAACTTCAAATATCCCGAAATGTCTCTTTAATTTAGGAAAATTACTATGAAAATTTAAAAGGAATATTTAATAAGTCTAACTGTCTAACCATAAGTATATATTGTAAATTTGCTACTGTTAGTAATCAAGAAAATCAATAATAATAAAAACATATTGTATTACGTATATAATTATAAATAAGAGGAATTTGCACTCAATTTTCGTTTCAATCCAGTTAGTACGGCTGTATAATTTTTGTTGTTGCCAAGCCAATATTAAATTATTAAATTTTAAAACAACATTCCGAGTGACAATTTTGTTATTTGAATTTGATTAACTAGCACCAGAGTATGCGTTATGAAACAACTATACTCTATATCCAGCGAGAAAATACGTCACGTCGTAGCCCGACAAAAAACAGTTTTTCTGCATATCCACGCGCGACACCCTGCCTTAGTGGAACTAGTCTCGATAACAGCAAGGTGTTCCTATTATGTGCAGAATCGACGCGTTTCTTGCTGGACAGAATATAAAAAATTACAGCAATTTTTCGTAACAATATTCACAGCAATTCTTAATTGTTATTTTTATTCTTTTTTTTAAATCTATATGACGCTGGATGCTGGAAATACTATTTAGTTTTCTATTTCTTCCCCAAAAGATATGATTATTATTGTATGACTGTATGTTTCTCCTCTAGTTTAAATAACAAACAGCAATACAACAATTATGTTTAAATTATATTTACCTACCTACGTGTTTGACTTCCAAAGAATTTTATTTTTGTACAGAAAAAATTATACTTCTAGCAATACGGCATATCAGATCGATTGAGTATGAATTTTGATATATTTTATAGTCGCTGATCGTATTATACGTAACAAGACAAATATACTTGAATACAGAATACATTTATAGGCGTTTAAGGAAATTATAATATGAAATATGAATTCATTAATTTAATTGATATTCAAAGTAGATATAGTTTTGAAGGGGAACGTAAAGTAATAAATACATAATTTTATGCAGCCGATTTCTGGCTAAACAATAAGTTATTATTTAAATTCCCTCATTTATAAATTGATTATTATGTTTCGTAAAATATCTCGCGCCGATAATGAGATCTTAATTATTCAATTATATTTAAATTTTAAGTTCAAATTAATTTTATACCATAACAATGTTATGACAAATAATATCAGCTACACAGAATCATTATATTTCATTAATTTTGTTTGTAGGTACATTATAGTAGGTATAATAGGTACCCATGTTATACTGCGATGTTGATAAATAAACTAAATTTATTATTAACTGCAACTGTTATTTATAGAACAAAATAAAAGGTATGTAGGTACTTTACTGTCTTTACCTAAACAATAGTAATCACGTTAAATTTAAATGAAATCGATAAACCAGTGATGAATGTATTGATTTTAAGTTTATTTTGATAAAAGTATTTCTTTTTTGTCTAACCCCATTTTTTGGAGCAGTAAAAACTAAAAATTCTTTAATCTTCAACTTCAATAATTTTTTTCTAGAAAAGTGAAAAAAATGAATCTGATTAATTCTTGGCGAGTCAAAAGTAAAGAATTCCTAGCTATACTACTATTCTTAATAAATATGGAGGGGAAGGAGAGAAGTAGAAAACGCTCTGCCGTAATAACAGTTATTGAATATGTAATTATTTGTAGTAATTAGTATTAAATTTAAATTAAATATTAAGTATTAAGTCATTATTTACATAAAACAATTCTGGGATTCTAAACAAAAACGGTTTATCAGGCAGCCTAATGCCATTATTAACTAGGTACTAAGTATATTTTAAAACATATTTACAAATTATATTGCTACCATAATAATTTATTTTACTATTAGTAAAAGTGAAGGGATTATTACGAAATGTACCATATTAAAAATATTTCATTATTATGAACAAACTATCTATCAATATACTCGTAATTTACAAATGAATGAAATTTATAGACTTATAAGCGTTCAAATTATTGAAATTAAAATTTTTTAATCGGCATAAAATTTTACAACATACCTATTTATGGAACTTGGGTAGTGTTCTTTGATTCATTTTTCAACTTCTAAGTGTTGCTAATTCTTTATTAAAATATCTAATTATTTCAACCATATTTAAATTTAAAATGTCTAAAAAAATGTATGTTTATGTATTTTTAATTTTCTTTTTAAGTTATTGTTATAATTTATTTAAATAATTTTGTATTGAATGCTTAATTAATAAGTACACAACGTTAATAAAATGCTCACTTAAACAATTGGTGAATATTTCAAGTATTTGCTGTTATTTGTATTAGAATTACGACCAAATGAAAAAATTCTATTTTATTAAAAAATAAAAACTGGTTTTACGTAAAAATTCCTGTTTTTCTCTATTTTTCTCTAGCAATGGAAATTTTTCACTTTTAACCCCCTAAGTATGAATAAGATTCGCTTCGAAACAGAAAATATTTTGAAGATGAAAATTAAATCATTTTTTTTACAATAAACCATGTATTTGCACATACTGACTAAAAAAAAAAAATAACGTCATCCATTGCATCATTGTAAAATTCATTTCGTTCAGAATCTAATAGGCTAAAACGGTAATTTTTATGCAAAACCGGATTTCAACAAAATCGTTTTTGTTAATATTAGCATTTTCTACGCACTATAGTATTTATATGCATAATTTTTATTATATTTGACGTTTATGAGATAGCTATTAGTACACTTGAAATTTACCTACAATCAAAAAACTAGAAGAAATTTAATGTAATAAAAAAGGAAGCGCAAATCTATATTGATTGTAAATGAGCTTTTAGTTGGAATTTCTATAAATCACATCATTTAAACATTCACGTGTAAAAATAATTTTTCATTAAACAATTTTATTTACTTTTAATGTAAATCAAGATCATGAATCTTAAAATATTCTAGTTACTTAAATTATAACAAATAAAATTTTCAAAATATTCTGATTAAATTTAGATATTTCAATTTTTTTTTATTATATAGTATTGATACAAATGTTTAGATACGCTCAAAAACTAATGATTTACATATAATTATTGTTGTACACCTAAATTTGAAAAAAATTTAGTCTTGAAATCCATATGTAAATTTACAAAATATTAAGGCTTTTGTCTGTTTTTATCGTTTAACGAGTTATTTTTAATTTTGTACCCAAAATATTAATTACTAAAATAGGCAATAGCAATATAAATATTTAAAATACGAGTATATACTGACAGCAAATCGCAGATCAAATTTGCTTTCCGTATGCTATTAAATTTATTATTAAAAACAAACTGTTATGTTTATTACAATGATTTACTCAACACATATTAACTAGAAACAACTCAATGACAAGGTAAACTCAAAACTTTAAGTAGGTAGATAATATATGACAGTGTGGTAATTGGCCCACCTTTTTTTTTTTTTTACATTATCATTATTTATTCTGCAAGTCTAGAGTATTACTCAAATAAATTTTTGTGACTACTAGTGTTTTAAAAAAAATTTTAAGAGTATTGAATTAGATCTTAAAACTAATTTTAACAATGTGATAAATTATAATAAAATAGTTTAGTAGGTAATTATTTCGGAAATATACTCTAAATATAACTACTGAAGTAATGGTCAAATAACCAATGATGTACTCAATAATACTAGTTTATTGTTGTTCATAATTTTAAAATTTGTGCTTTGGCTTTATGTAAGAAATATTGCAATTTAATAAATTAGAAACACAATATGCCATCAATGATATAAACGTCTAAACCCAATATAAAATCATTTGATCTCTCAATTTTCACATCGATACATTCCATCAGTTATCTAAAAATGTTCATACACTTATAAAATGTTTGATATTATGTTAAATATAAAAACATTAAAAGTACCTACTTCCACATATTTACTGTAGAACAACATTTTGAAATTAAGATTTAACATGTCACAGCCTAAGTAATATTTAGCAACAAATATCAATTTAGTTCTATTTTTACTATTACTTTATGGTACAATAACAAATATTGAATTTTACAGTATATTTTTCATTTTTTGGTTAATAACTTTTGTCAATATACTTATTGTAAAATATCTACTAAGTGTGAAATTTGAAATTGATAATATTTAAAATGTGTTCAACATTATAAACACCAAATTTAAACTAATTATTCTTATAATTAGGAATGTATTTATACTGATCACCATAATTGATAAAAAAGAACATGTTAAATTCCTATTCACAAACTCAGAGTTAAATTAATTTAAACTTTTACTTGTCAAAATTATGAAAATTCAACAAAAAATTTTTAAAACACAATTTAAAAAATAATTGAATATGAATACGCTCTAAAAATTAAATATGTTAAAATTTAAGTTTAAATTTTTTTTCATATTTCGATAAATTTGATGTTCAAGAACATACCACTATTATAAAGATTTTCTCGAGTTTAGAAAAATTCAAAGTACTAAGACAGTAAGGAATTCCTTAAAAACATTAAGGAAAGCGTTCATACTAATTTTATCAAAAAAAAAAAAAAAATAATAATAATAAATATTTTCAATGTTTTATATTTGTCATACATTAAATCAAACTATTCGTGCATCAACTTTTCTTTTTGTCTTGCTAACTTCTTTTTGGATACTTTCTTCTTCTCAGCCTCATCCTTGGGAACTTTAGCAACAAACTTCTGCTTTTCAGCAAGAATAACTTCAATGTGACAAGGTGAGCTCATGTATGCTAAAAAAATAAAATTATATACATATATTAATCAATCAATAATAATATCAAGATATCAAATGCAAATATTTAATAATATTTTAATAAATTTTAAACAGTCAATTCATAATAAATTAAAAAGATGTTGTAATCAAATATGTCCATCTATCTAATTGATGCATATATAAAATCCATTTATCTTTTGATCTTAAAATGAATTAAACCGTTAAATTTAATTATTAAAATACTCCCCATAACCTGCATAGGATTTAAATATTTTAACTATATAGCAAATTATGAATATTGAAGTCTATTTTTTTTAATAATAAAATCCTCACAACTTGAAATAAAATTAAAATATAAAATCTAGATGAATAATATCCTAAACTACAAGTTTAATAATGGATTAAGGTACCAAGCAAATAATTTAATTTAAAAGTAGTATATCTGTTTTCCATTTCATGAATACATAATGTAACAAATAGTAAGTTTTAAAGAATCTATTTAATTACTTAAGACTTAAAATTATAAATAATTTAAATCTAGTATAAAATGTAAAAGTAAGAATATTATCTTGTGAACCTTAGGTTTTTTTAGTTACAAAGTTATAAATAAATTTTAGTTTAAATACACAGAATAAATTGTTATTTTAAAAACGAATGTCTTAAAAATTTGATTTAACTTCTCAATAGAATTTTTTCAAAACTTTTTGAAGTTTTAGATATGAATACTAAACATAATATGAAATTTAAACCACAAAATAATTTGCTCATTTTAAAGGTTTGATGAAATTAAAAATACTAACTTCAACAATTATAATTTTTTATCAATTTATACTCAATATTGATCTTTTTTTCAATCACACAAACTAAAAAATATTAAATAATTCATCAGCTCAAAAACAGTCAAATTATTTAGATTATTATACTATTTATAAAAGATATAAACAACAATCAGTAAAATATAGGTTTATAAAGATATTTGTTTTTGAATTATAATAGTGCAGAACTCAATTTAGCCAAAAACTAATTTAGCATAAGTAATTCTTTTTATTTTATATTTTTCTCAATTAATAAAAAAAAAATACTGGGATTTTTACCACCTTTAACAAACAAACTAAAATGAATTTAGTACCAGAAACCAACCCCCAACTTTCAAAATTAAAATAATATTGTCTCAAAAGTTAGTGGACCTGTCATCATTGGTGATAAAATAAACAAATCTTTATGAAATCTATTTATTTATCACTCAACTCTGAATCCAAAATAATATTATTAATTTAACTATTGATAATGTTTGGGATATTATAATAAAACAATGAAAAAAAACTGAAAGTATGATAGAACATTAATGTTAGACAACAAGATGGTAGATACGAAAGTGTCAAAAAATTAAATTAAATTGTTTAAATATTCAAAAAATTATTCCTATATGTATTTCTAAAATAGTAATATTATAACTAAAATCATAACATTTAAGTCAATAAACTATTAATTTGAAAAAAACAGATACCCAATATACTAAAATCAATCCAGCTAGGTATATTGATTCTTTAACTATACCACTAATGAATATACCTCATAATTTATATAAAATTAAATCTAACAGGACCTATGTTATTCAATGACTTATGTATTTTCAAAATAGTATATTTCGAGGACTAAATGATTAATTACAATTCAATGTAACATTAAACTAAATAAAATATACATTCAATTCAACTTACGGTTAATACGACCGTGGGCTCTGTAAGTACGTCTCCTCAAACAAGGAGCACGATTTATTTGAATGTGTTCAACAAACAAACGATCTACATCCAAACCTTTAATGTCTGCATTAGATTCGGCATTTCTCAATAGCTGTAACAAGAACTCAGCAGACTTCTCTGGCCAGCGACCCTGAGTCATACCCCACTGTTTGGCCTGTAAATAATTATGAGATAGAATAAAATGAACTGCTTGAAAAACTAAGTTTAATGTTTTTTACTTGTGCACAACGACCAACACCGCCATTGAACCTCCTGAAAGGTACACATTCTTTCTTATCCTTAACGTTCTTCAAGTATTGTACGGCACGACGGAGAGGCATTTTCTTGATAGTCTTAGCTGTCTCTCTTGTGTTCTGAAACGAGAAAACCAACGTATTACAGCGAAATCACGGAGTGTAAATGAAAACAAATGTGCAGTATTACCTTGAAGTGAACTCTTAAATTGGAGCCCCTAGCCTTACAGGATTTAGTTGGATTTTTCGGTTCCTTAGCGTATCTACCCATGGTTGGGTCTGTCAAACAAAATAAAAATTCAATTAATACCAATAATTATGACGAATATACATTTAGCGTGAGAATACGAATCGAAATAAAATATTTTTATAGGGAATATAACAATATATTGATGGATTGAATCGGATAAATATGCGAACACTTACTTGAAAAAAAACAGGACCACAAAAAGAACTAACACATTAATGGAAAAAGTGGAATACAAAATGTAGTATGTAATATGTACTGTTTAGATTTGACGACGATACGAACGGGTGATAATTTTAGGTTAGTTTCCAGTGTGACCATTTCATCTAAAAGTAAAGATTGACATTGGACCTGATAGTCGAAGGAGGGGCTGATACGGGACGAGTTCAGTTTTCCCGATTTTGATAACAAGTGATAACAGCAAAAGCAACCCTGATAAGAACAAAATAATAAATTAAATTATATATTTTAAATTTAGTATCTTTAATGTTTAATTAAACTTCTTTATTACATTAAGTATTCTGTCCACTTTATTACGTTTAACATTAACAGCAAAGGTGGCCATTAATTATCAACTAGTTAGTTTAATTGACAGTTGAAATAACTTAGCTATTTGCAGTTGATATTAGAAATTTTAATAAAATTTTAAATTGTATTATTTGAATGTTATATGAGTATATGACAGTCAATAATTGCTATATTTTATAAAAAAAATAATATTTATTAAATTATTAATATGAGATGTGTATAGTTTAAATTAATAAATATTTACACTGCACAATGTAGGTACATTATGGTAAAAATTCAATAAAATTGTTTTTTATAATTTAGTAAATTAGAAAAACCCAATCACTCTTTATGTGATAATAATTTAAAAAAATTAATTAACTTTTTTTAAACTGAGTTAAGTTAATACTTTTTCCTATTAAATTTTATTTTATTGAGTTAATTTAAAGTTTATTAACGGTTAATTTCTAACTTATTAATCTGGTGTTATTTTAACTTAATTTGAATTAATTATTTTTACTAACTTACCCACCTTTGTTTAATAGTATCATATTCTTATCAAGATAGGATCATAACCACTGACTACTGCACAGTACTAAAATAAATAATATACTGCAGCACAACCTTTCCAGTGACTTAACATTTTTTTATCTTTACTAGAATCAAAATTGTGTTTAAATTCCCAGGTTAATTGTTGAGTCAAGATTAAAATGAGTAAATTTTTGTTTATATTATTATTTTATAACAAAAAAAGACTGATGTAAAACTAAGAATAATTTATTTTCACTATGGAATTATTGAAATCAAGAATAATCTATCTTAGAGTGACCATATTTATACATAAACAATATTACAACTCTAAAAATCAAAAAAAGAAGTAATTTTTTAAAGTTTTATTAATATTTTAGGAATAATATTCACTTATTATACATCGTAAATGTGACCCAAGTAAAAGTTCATAATATTCATGGGTATCATCTATTTGTTCCAAAATAAAAGAAGGTAGGTATGTATGTTTTTTCTGACCGTCTGTCCGAGCCAAATTTTCCTGTGTAGTACAGTGATTTTACATCATAACAATAATCAATTAAATTTATTTTTTTTTTTTTAACACTTTAACAATTCTAATACAAATATAGCTAAACCCTCCCCCTAACTGTGAATTTTTTCACGCTTATTTCAATGTAGGTACCATCCAAAAAATTCACAATTTAAAATAAGATTTCCCAAAGTCCCAATATTTATAGGTTTCTTCTTTCTCTCAGACCATCTGTCTTGATCTTTCTATAAATATTAACCTTTCCCTTGTTTATATTGTAAAAATAATTTTTACTAATTATACAGAAGAAAAAATGAAATTAAAAAAAAAAGATTAAACAAACTTTAAAAGCAATAATTATAATATGCATTTTGTTTATTTCGAGTGTGGTAGCCACAAGGAAATCATTTTAAAAACAATACAGTAAAAATAAAATTGGTATTTTTAAATATTCAAAATCAACACAACTATTTGGAAGTATCCATGCCTAATCTTAGTTGATAATATATTTTAATAATGATGTTTATTAAATAGATAGGATATTAAGGGTCTGAGGACTTCAAAAAACTTCAGAAAATGATTTGAATATTATTTAAATAATTAAAAATACTTCATGAATAATATTCTTGTTTTATTGAAAAAAAACACTTGTTTAGAACTTATCATTTGTAATAGCTTTTCAGGGATTGTACCAAAGTGGATCTTGCTGAAATAAATAAATATTTATGAAAAAATATTACTAAAGAAAATTAATAAAAATTAACTTACTTCTTGAGTTTTAGCTTTGACTTTTCTTTCAATAAGTTGTTGTAGTGCTTCTGATCGCACTGATAATGTGTCTATTTTCTCTAAAAGCTGTTGGTAGGGTGATAAAGGTTGTGTTCCCATAACAACATGTCCAAGTTTTGAGTCAATTTTTGCATCTAACCTGGCATTCCTGATAAGGTTCACAATCCAGCATTCAGCCTCTTCTGGGTTCATATTAAGTTTTTCAGCTAACATACTAAATAATAAAGAAATTATTGAAGTGTTATAAAATCATACATATGATATGTACATACCCGATACTAATACACTGATGAATACGACAAAAAGTTTCAAAAATCATCAAACGAGCATTTTCTACAAAATCATCAAGACACGCAGTCAAGAAGAAATCATTAAAAAGAACAATTTGACATTCATGTAATTTGTCTCTAGCTCCTTCAAAATCAAAGTTAACGTAAAGATTTTCTAGAAGTTCAGTTATAGGGTCACGGTAAGTATATGATTCCTAAACATAGTATTAGTATTGATAAATATTTGAAATTTATAATGATCAATAATTAATTTAAATATTGTGAAATGTTTTTAAACTCACCTGTTGAATAACCTTAACAAGATCCTTCATAGCTGCTCTTCTTGAACGATTGATAATTACTGCAGTGGCCAAGTAGCGAAGAATGTGTGGGCACATGGTTTGAATAGCATTTAAATAGCTGAAGAAAAAATAATTAGAAAATATATATTTTTATTATTATTTAAAATATATTACTTTGGTCTGTACAAAAACATATCAATAATAAGGTCACGTCCTTTAACATGATTAAAAAATACAAATAGACTCCAGTGAATTAACCATGTCCGTTGTTGTAGCAAATGCAATGGAGAACCATTTGTATTAGAATCAATGTACTCTCGCAGTTTGTTTAAATCTTCCAGAGCAGTTTCCCAGTTTTGAATAAGAATTTCAGATGCTAGTTTTCCCCAAAGAACATTTAAATAGTTCTAAAAAATAATTCAAATATTATAAATTTAATAAGAATTTTAGACATTGATGAATTTACCTTGTCAGAAGGCGACATAACTAATAAATAAAAGTACAAATGACTTGTTGTACCAGCATAATTTCCACAATCATAATGGTACTTAGCAAATTTGTACATACTTTCCATCATTTCTACTTTAAACTAAATAACAAAAAAAAAATATATATATAAATTATTTAGTTAATATTTATTACACCATCAAATAATTTTTAAAAATCATGAAGACTTTTAAAGGAATCGGGGTTTACATTTTTAAGAAACCCCTAGAAAATTCTTGATTATTTTGGTTTAATTTTTATTAGGAAACCTTGAAAGGTAAACTAAATAACTCTAGTAACCTGTTACGTGAAAAAATAAAGTTATCGTAACTCTTGGCACCAATATTCCATACCTGAGATAGTAATAATAATCAGTAAGCTTCATTTATAAATTATACTTTAAATATATTAGTATATTATTCAACAATCTATTAAAATTTAGTATTATTAACTTTAAACAAATCAAAAAATAACAGTATTTAGATAACTTATCTATAACGGAGGTTAATTATTTAAGTTTTATAAATAAACCATGGATACTCATATACCTGTTTAAATTATTTCATAGAACATTAAAAGAAAAAAATTATCTGAAATAAAATCTTTTTTTTAATTTTGTAGAAAACATAATTACAATCTATACATTTGCTTGTACAATAAGTAATTTTTACATTAAATTAAATAAAGAAAAATTAAAGGGTGGAAAGGTACTAAAGTTACATTCAATTATAAAATCTAAAATCTCAATAGATGATTAAGTTTTTAAGAATTGGAATTTAAAATTTCAATCAATAATAATCTATGTAGAATAGAAATAACACTCACATTGAATTCACTGGTCAAATAGGTTGACAATGTTTTAGGATCCCTCATAGTTTCCATATTTTTCATAACTTTATCATCTTTGAGGAAATTCATCACAACATCAACCTCACTTTGAAATTGATTAAGCTGTGACACAATTTGGTCTCTTCTTGTTTTCATTTCCTAATATCATTTTATGATTAAATAAAAAACATCATTGAACAGATGATCTAGAACACCGTTCTAAAATAAACATAAGTACATACCTCGGGTACTTCTTTTTCAGGATTCAACTGTTTGTAAATTTCAATAACATAATCCATCATGTTTGTCTTATTAAGAATGTCCAATTTGGCTTGCAAAATTTCATTTTCATTGTAGATCTTAATAAACAGTTTAAAATCAGTAAAAATTATAAAACAAATTATACTTAGCTATTTAACGAAAATCATAAACACAATATGGGGAACAAATAGGTTTTCACAACCGAAAATTCACCAAAACTACTATGAACTGTACTCAATTGGTTTACGTTTCCTTGTTAATCAAGAAAGGAAAAATAGAAAACTTACCTTTTTCGCCCACAAGAACTCCAGCAGAGGGGCTACCAAGTGCCGGTCCAGATATTTCGTCATCTTACTCGTCAAGTCAAACTTAGCCATGTTTATGTTTGATAACTACGGACGTACGAAAAATAAATAACGCAATTACTATTAAGTATTTACCAAAATGCCGTAAAAGACGAAATAGAAACAAATAAAGTATATAATGTATGAATTACAAAGACACCTCTTAGATTTCCTTAAATCGTGGTTCAGTTTAGATTGATCAAAAAATGTTCAATCCTAGTAAAGTACTAACGTACTAAGTAGTAAGTAGTAAATACTAATTAGTAAATAGTAATCCTACAGGGTCTCGGACGCTCAGTCCACTCGGACCATGATAAAGTTTTATAAAAATCATTATCATGACTCAGACTGGACCAAAGAGAATAAATTAATAGAATAGTCCAGATATCTGTCCTATAGTTCAGTGTTGCCAAGTAAAATTTTTATAAATAATTATTACCAACATTTTTACCAAAGCCTTAAGTCTTAGATCAGTGGTCGAAAATAGGCAACCCGCGGGTAAAACGATTTTAGTAAAATCCTGCCCGTGCAATGAAAATATCTGAACCGCTAAAAATATTTTTTTAATACTAGTTTTTCGCATTAGTTATTTTTATATTTAAAGATTACGACGATGTGCATCGTTTATCGTTGTTTACAATAATAGTCACGATAATACAACATACAACAACGTCAACAACTATTAACTAATATTTAAGTTTTTCTGTCCCTCGAAAATATTATTTTTTGTTGTTGTCTGAATCGTCATAGAATTTAATTGCCAACCCTTGCCTTAAATCATGTACATATGATCAGTGAATGGTGATATAAAAATAAAACGTGTAAATAGATTACAAAATATAAAACATAACTTCTAGGGAAGAAGATATTTTAATGTCCTCAGATGACAGATACACTGACCGGCTACTTAGTGAAATTGAAACTGTTTAAGTACCTAGTTAATTGTCTAAATGAGTACTAAACGTTATTAAATTCTATCAACATGAATAATTGAATATTTTAATTTGTAAACTTTTCTGAATAACCATCTGTGAAAGTGAAAAACATAATATTTTTTAGTGAATTAATAATTTTATTTTACTTGAATTTGGGATTACTTTCTTTTATTCCACAAATTTGTTTTCCAAAGACCTTATTCCAATGATTAGTGAATGATTTCAATAATTTCAATTCCTAAATTTTAACTTTGTTTCAATGCATATTTGTTTGAAAACAATTTGCTTCAATTAATGTCTTTCCAAAATTACCTATGTCGGCAATATCTATCTATATGTAAAAGTAAAACTATAGTGTTATTGTTATACCTACCTTATTGTTCTATAATTTATTTTTGAATACCTTTGGAACAAATGTTTATTCGTACCACGTACGTGGTAGAGTTGACTACAACATCCTCAACCATGGTGAATAAAATCCAAATTGACTTTGTTCCTTAACACATACCTTATCATTAATACAACGATAACGGTACCCCGTCAAATATCAATCATCATTCATCTTTAAAAGATTTTTTCTGTCGGATCCTTTAAGAAATATGTCGAAAAACAAATTAAACTTGACTCTTCCTCCTGGCGTGGCTGACAATCAACAGCCTGTGTCACCATCTGCACCATTATCGGCAGCATCGGACGCAGGGTAAATAGATCACAAACTACAAAGACTAAAATTATCTGTTAAGTCTGGTCAGTTAACATAATTTTTATGTAAATTATAGATGCGACAAGTTAAGTGTAGCAAGTTTACAAGAACAGTTAGACCGAGTTGGAATGGACGACGAACAACGAAAGCGAATGGAATTATTTTTATGTCAAAAAGAAAAGATTGGGGGTGAACTTAGTGATGCAGACTTTGAGAAAATGAAAGATGGTGAACTAGGTGCTGGAAATGGTGGAGTGGTCATGAAAGTCAAACATAAGTCTAGTGGACTCATTATGGCTAGAAAAGTAATGGAACTTAACTATCTCAATTGATTTACTAATGTGCACAATTATTTTTTTATATTTAAACCTCTAAAATATATTACAGAAAATTATATAATACATAGTCAATCGTATTTTATAATTTACTATAATTATTATTTTTATGATTTTACACCTTACTTTTACTTATATATATGAATATTAATTTTAGCTCATACACTTAGAAGTAAAGCCTGCAATAAAAAAACAAATTATTCGGGAACTTAAAATTTTACACGAGTGTAACCATGCACATATAGTTGGTTTTTATGGAGCTTTTTACAGGTAATTGTATTAATGTATATAATTTAGAATAAACAATCATTTAATATATTTTTATAATTACCATATGTTTATAGTGATGGTGAAATTAGTATTTGTATGGAATACATGGACGGCGGTTCCCTTGATCTCATATTGCAAAAAACTCGAATACCTGAGCCAATGCTTGGAACTATAACTGCTGCTGTGCGTCAACAATAATAATTTTTTGTTATAGAAAACAAAAATGTATTTATTAATTTTTTCGATATTTCTCTAGGTTGTTAAAGGTTTGATTTATCTACGAGAACAACATTCAATTATTCATCGAGATGTCAAACCCAGTAACATTTTGGTAAATAGTGCAGGAGAAATTAAAATATGTGATTTTGGTGTATCTGGTCAATTGATAGACTCTATGGCTAACTCATTTGTTGGTACTAGATCATATATGTCTGTAAGTTATAATAAAGAAAACCATTGATAGAATTTTACTTTTAATTTTTGTAACTAATTTTATTAAACTTAATTTATAAGCCTGAACGACTACAAGGTACACAATATACATTACAAAGTGATATATGGTCCTTGGGATTATCTTTGGTTGAAATGGCCATTGGAATGTATCCTATACCTGCACCCGATGCTAAAACTCTAGCGTCAATATTTGGACCTAGATCTCAGACGACTGAAGCAATAGAAAACATTGAAGGTGATGTTTTCGGTAAGAAAATTTCAAATATTTTAAAATATATTTGTATAGTGATTGAGTATTGAAATAAACTTTCATTCTCATTTAGCATTTAAATTTTTTTTTTTATGTATATAAAATAATTTTATGATATTGTTTCATAAATAATTTATGAATTCTTGGCTTGCATGGTTTTCTCATTTGTATACATATGATTTTATTTTAGCAAATGGAAATGGACCCAGGCCAATGGCCATATTCGAACTCCTTGATTACATTGTTAATGAACCACCTCCAACATTACCAGCCGGTATATTTTCTGATGCCTTCAAAGATTTTGTAGATAGATGCTTAAAAAAAAATCCTAATGAAAGAGGAGATTTCAAAATGCTTATGGTAAGATATTATTATTACTTAATATTAATTTCTGTTTTAATTACTGGGTTTGGATTTTATAGCAAAATGTTTTTGAAAAAATCTTAAATTTAGTTATTTATCACATCACATTTTTTCAATGTCTCATCATTAACTAATAATTATTCTTAAACAATTTTGTTGTTTGTTTTTAATTTAAAAAATTGAATAGTCAATTTGAATTATATTTTTCTGATGATTTAATTTTATATGAATTATAGATATTGAATTATTAGCAATTAATAAATACATTGTTTATGTTATAAACAGTTCAATAAAAAAAAAAAAAGAAATTTTAGACAATAAAAACAAAAATACTATGTAACATAATATATTAAATTAGAATTATAATCACATTCAGAAAATAAACATCTATTATCAGTTGTCTACATATTTTTTTAAATTTAATTTTACTAAAAAAAATTTTTTGTCTTAATATTTTTATTATTTAAATCAACATTAGTTTTTTTTTTTATATGTTAAAAATTGTATTAATTCATTAATCCTATCTATTAAATGCCCCAAATAGTTTAAATGGACATTTAGTTCAAGACCTATAATATAGACATTTTACCAAAAATATACTGCCTTTGTCCAAGCAACATATATATTACACATTCACAATGTTAAAAATTAAACATTAAAACAATGAATGTTTAAAGTTTAAAAAAAAATGGTAAATATAATTTGAAATTTCTAATGTCAATTCATCAAAGGAATTTTAATTTTGGTATTAATAAATAATTTACTTGACTAAACATTTGAAATCAGTAATCAGCTTCCAATTAGTAAAGATTTTCATTATTGAATTCAAATTTAACACAACTATTACAATTAACTTTTTAAATGACAAGGTACACTAGACACCTAATATGTAGCAAAGTGGTTTCTGGGACTTTCCTGGTTTTTAATTGTGTGAAATTTTAATAATATTAACATTGCATTCGCCGTTATATCCAATATGTTCTGTTTTGTTCTGAGGAATTTATTGCCTAAAACCAAATTTAATGAGTGCATCTTAAAATAACTAATGCAGTCAATTCTGATAAGTTCTATATGAAATATAATTATTTTTTATGTAATTTTATTTTCATTAAATTTTAAACTGTTTTATATTTATTCTAAAATGTTAAAAATGTAACCACCATGTGCATACATTATAGCCTAATCTCAACTTAAGTATGCATTGAGTTATAATAATTAATTTATTAAATTATGAGGATTAATACAATTACTAATATAATAGATAAGTTGCACACAATTATTCAAGTTTGTAAAATAAATAAATTAACAAACTTGTTACATTCAAATAATTTTAACATTAGAAAGTGAAATATAACACTTGTTAATATTTTTTTATAGTTTAGAAAAAAAAAAAATTATTAGGTTGTTTATATACATTAAAATATGACTTTTAGCTTTAAGACTTACCAGCAGAACATAAACACTTATTGTGTGACTATAATGATAATTTCTAAAATTGTATACTATTTGTATTAAACAATTAGTCAATAACACATAAATAAATTTAATTATAAAGCAATGTATTAAAATAATTATTTTTGTATTTCGTAGGATCATCAGTGGATAAAGAAAGCAGAAAGCGAACCAGTTGATATCGCTGGATGGGTTTGTAAGATAAAAGGTTTAACTCCAACTACTCCTACCAGAATGGCTTCAAATTCAGCCTCATGAGTCTGTTCACTGCTCCTAATACAAAGGCTCACTGCTGTGGACTCCTATTTAGACAGAAATGTCTAGAAGTATGTCCCTCCCAAGCTTAATATAATATAATTGCTTTTGCCAAGAAATTGTTTTGATTGTGTTTATGTAGCCTTTGATAGGGTGGTAATTATATACTATATATTTATTAATTAGGAAATTAATTGTAATTTTTTAATATATTAGAGATAATTATAATTAATAATCCAAAGGGTGTGTTTTTTATAAACTTTTCTACGTGTATTATGTGATGAAAGCATTAATTTCTTTTTCCATTGTTCAATTTTATTAGTTTGTTGTATTTTTTAACTCTATGGGCTACTTGCCTGCTTCTATTCTCAGGCTAAGTTAGATTATTATAAGCACAATATACATTTTCGTCTTGGAGTTAACAAGTATCAAGCTTGAAATGTTAGTAATATATATAATTATTGAGCAAATAAATATTTAAATTTTATTTAATCAAGTTAATTTTTTTCAATTAATATATGTGATCTATTAAGCTTTTAATTCTAATATTTCTAACATAATTAATTCAGTGATTTTTTTTTTTTGTAAATTTTTTTTTTTTACTGTTATGTAGATAATTAGTTTTAACATTTATATTTAATTTTATTACATTTTATTTGCTAAATTTAATTTTCCAATGTAAATACCTTTATTTATTTTAAGTTCATAAGTTGTTCCTGCTACTTCAAAGTGCACCCCTTTAACTCACTGTCTGTTTCATTTTACCATCGTCCATTTATTAAAGTATCAATGTAGATTTATGCAATTGCTTTTAGTAATTTAGAAATCTTTATTTTTAATTTTTTTACCCATATGTTCATTGTTCTTTTTTCATTATTTTATATTATGATGTTACTTTATGTAACTGTATTGATTATTATTACATAGAATAGTACTTAAAAATGTAAAATAATCAAAATTACATTGAATGTCTTGGCATATCATTAGGCCAATGGGAGCCGTAGTAGCAGGAGCAGTAAACTGTGTATTATTATACTATAATATTTAATGACAAAATAATGGAATGAAAACCATATGTCATATTTTATTCCTAAATATAATTATAACTATTATTCATACTATATAAATGTATCATAGAAAAAATATTAAACATTTTTTTTTTATTATCATTTAAATTAATAAAACAATTATATGAATAATTCAGTTGGAGTATTTAGTAGTTTAATACCTATTCCTGGGAATTTTTCTATCTGTATTATATTTCATTGGCTTCTTTGTGTTGTATTTTAAAGTATTTACCTTATTCTGACATCAAAATAATATCTTTATCAATATTTGTATGAATTATCCTTCTATTTTTATATAGACCTTGAAAAATATTTACAAACTTATAAATAACATAATTAATAACTAAAAAAATTATAACTTTAACATCCTTGATAATATTTTTGCGATGAAAAAAATCAAGGTTTAAGAGTGTGTCTAATTTATTTCCATTTCAAAATCTAATGAACAAAATAAATGCAGATTTATTTATTATGTTATGATTGCATGTAAAATGAATAATAAATAATCATTGTATAAAAGGTACTCAATGAAATGCTTCGATACCAATTATCTATTCAAAGCCATGATGATTTATATGCAATAGCATCTAAAAAATTAAAAATATAAGCAGTAAAATTAGTATCATGAGAAAAAAGTTAATCTTCACGTTTTACAAATAAAATAATATTATCAAAAGATTAGTTTGTTTAGTTTCATATATTCACATTTAAATATATTATTATTAAACAATTTCTAAACGTTATAGATTTAATCAATTATTGTAATGATATATTATATTTTAAAAAATCGATCCAATTATGTTATACATATCACATTGTATATGTTCGAGGAACATGCATTTGTTTAAACGAAATTTACAAGAAATGTGTCAAAACACAATTATTTCTCTACATAATTACCGTCGACCTCGGTACGTTTTTGAAGGGTTAGGACCACAATTATTGTATACCCTCGTCAATCGTCATATTCTTTCCATTCCACCATCAACTACTTTTAAACAGCTTCTTGGACTTCCTTATAGTTAAAAAATTGTTCCTTCACTCGAAAACTCTTTTAATTTATTAAAAATATGATAATCCGATGATGCCAAGTCCGAGAAGTAAGGATGACCAAGTCACAAAATCTCACCCAAATAAAACAAGTAGGTCCCAAATTCCCAAATGAGCTGGACCAGAAGGTCTGGTATTGTCATAAAGAAGTAACACACTATGAGTCAGCTTCCATTTCTTTTTGTCTTTGATTTTTTTAGCACTCATTTTGCACATAACTTTCTATAATCAAGTCTTTCTTTCTGATATGATTTCACCCAGGGACTACGACATTTCATGAGATGTGTGGAAAATGTTTTCTGAGGATGTCAAGAGTCACACGACGAAGTTTGCTTACTTTTTTCAACCTGTTGCAAAAGCTCTTCCGTACATTATTTTTTGAATGCTCTAGGTTTTAAATTCTAACCTTGAGTCTTAAGACTGCAGTGCATTCTAAGTAATAAGTAGGCTCATAATTTGTTTTATTTAACATAAACACTTAAATTTTGTATTTTTCTATATTTTGATAAATACAACATGGGTGGATATATATCTGCTTAAAAAATTCGAAGGTGTATTTGTGGGGGGGATGTAAATGCAGCCTGGCAATAAAACATAATAAAAAGCTTAATTTTAAATTAGGCCCGATAATTTTTAATTTTTACCAATAAAATATAATTAACTCGACACGGTTTAATTTTAAAAAGATGAATAATGTGCCTAATCTCATCGTGGACAATTATTGTTAACATTTAATCGAACTTCGAAAAAACAATCAATTTATTATTATGTTTGAATTTTAAAACGATGTCTTAGTTTTGTATACATAATCCTTATGATTATCAACGATTTAATGAAATAATTTCTAAAGGATAATAAAAATCTCCATGGGGGGGGGGGGGGGGGTTTAAAAATTAAGACCTTATTTATTTGAGTCAAGTACCTAAATAATATCGTGACCGAGTTCACAATAGATCTTGTGAATAGTTTTCTTCTTCGGGCAATATTTACCATCAACCAATTTGGATACTGGGTCCCAGATTACCTCAGGACAAATATATTTTCCCCCTGTGGTAAAGACGGGTAGTATGATTTACATGAGCGCAAGGGTGGATTTAACAATTTGCCGCCCTATGCCAAAAAAAAATTTACCGTCCTTATTTTAAAAAATCACTTCTGTACAACGAAATTTTTTTATATAATAAATAACATTTTTTTATGTATTATGCAATTATTTTTCATTTAACTAAAGTTCAATAAAAAATTTTTTAATTCAAGTATAATATTTTTCTTTATTTTTATTATATTATATGAAAAAAATAATAATAGATGTATTAAATAATTATTTCGTTATATAAGTAATTTTAATGTTAATTATTTATTTTTAAAATGAAAATTTCAAGAAAAAAATTAAGTATTTTTCTATACAAGAATAAGATAAATATTAAATACAATTTTTTTGCGTATAAAAAGTCGCCCTTTAAAAATTTGACTTAAATCCGCCCTTGCATGGGTGTTCCTAGACATTTTTTGGGGGGAGGGGGCAAATTAATTTAAAAAATAAATGAAGATTTTTTTATACGTTTTATTTATAGTAGGTACATTATTATGTTTTGTCATTATTACAATTAGGTATTATTAAAATACATTTTATTTATAGAATATTAGTACATTTAGGTAAGTAACAAATTTAAAATTTTAGGAGGAGGCAGTTTTGTACTGTTATTCTATATCAACTATTCACTAAAAAACTAATTTTAAATAATAACTAATAATTGGTAACACACTAATACGGATGAAAAAAAAATATCTTTATGTACGTATTTACCGATCATTTAAAAAATTAATAACTCAATTTTTCATTAACATATGAGGAATCAGATGTAAGCTTAAAATATGGTCCGAGATGTACTCTTTCATTTAAAATAAAAATAATCGGATGAGTAGTTTCAGAGAACATGCATGACATGGATTTTCACAATTTATAAAGCATCTTAATTCTCCCTGGTTTGTTAGTAATAAATCCTTACACTTTGACCTAAAAATTAAATATGTAAACCAAATTCCAACAACTGTCTACCTCAAATTATACAAAAAATTTAACACACATACTAATCCCAACATAAGACACCTTGTTTCAATTCACATCCCTGACAATCCTCCACGAAGACTCAAAAGAAAATAGATCAGAAACCTTTTCCATTAAAAAAAAAAACTATTTTTTCCTAAAAAAAAATTTTCCCTTAAGTAAGTAGCTCCATTGGGAGCCTCCTACATCGCGCCTCTTTCACGATATGTAAACCATCTACAACATTAATACTTGTTGTGCAAAATTTTGTATAGTTGTATATTTTTTTTATCTAATACAAAAAAAAAAAAAATAAATAAAAATAAAGCATCTACTACATCTTCCTAGGGTAAAAATCTAAGTGCAAAACATTGTTTCAACCAAACACCTAGTTCAGATTTTAAACTACAGTTTTTAAATTATAATCATTTAAGTCAACAATATAAAATTTAATTAATTTTGTGCGCAATTGTGTTGGTCAATATGCACAATTGATTCCTGAAAAAAATATTTTGCAGACATTCCAGTATACAGCTGTTTGAATTGGTTCCCAAATAAAATTACTTATAAGTATATATGTATATAACTGAATACTGATATACTAATATGCACAAATCGATAATCTTATAATATTTTATTAGGTTTTACGATGTCTGGGAAAGTTTATATGTATAATTTTATACTTAGTAAATTGATTATGTTTGTTTATCGTCAGCGTTAGTCTTGTGACAATACTAACCTAGTCACATGTCAAGACTACTAAATTTTGAATTTACAATACGTTCAAAATATATGTTGTAAATTCATACCACACTAATTTTTAGTTTCACTTAATTATTATTATTATTATTATTGATGTAAGAAAAAATATTTTTATGGAACAATACGTTCATAACGTATAATATGTATAAATTATTATTATACTGAGCAACATTGTTAACCATACTTAGGTATTCTAGATAGTGTTTGATGTATGAAATATTTCATTTATCTATAATAATTCTAGACAGTACTAAATCTGTTTAAAATTGGAAGGAAATTGTTGCTGATTGAAAATATCATAATAATTAAAAAATTTAATTTAATAAGATTGCATTATCATGAAAGCTTGCAGGAACCAATACGTATGTTACCTGTAGACAACCTAAGAACCAACTCATAATCGTCCATCATGTTACACCCGTATGCAGTACCTAACATACGTACCCATATAATTATTTATTATGTAGGTATAAGACATATTACGATGTATAATTATTAATTATAATATATAAAAAGTTTAAACATTTGATTATAATTTATAACTCATATTCCATACTTATTTACGCACACTTTAAAATCAAAGCTGTATTTTAAAATTTCAATTATTTATCAAACTTTTAAATGGAACCCGACATAATTGTCGAGATACGTTCATCTGATCGTTCTTTGTCAAATTTTTAGGCGAATATTATAAATATAACTGATATGAGTTTAGAAATAGTATAACAGTAGTGTAAACAGGGGATTCTGATACCATCTGTACCACTGTCACTGCCACCTGCACCCTTTCACCAACGGATTAAGCTCTCCCTTCGGGGAGTAGGCGGCGGGGGCGGTGGCAGTGGTGGTTGTGACGGTGGCGGTGCTAATATCAAAACCCCCATTTTTACATTACTTAAAACTATTACTTTATAAGGAACTTACTATTTGTAATGACGGATCCCGTTCAAATCAAACGTCAAATGCAAACTAATTTGCGATTCTGCCAACAAATATTTCAGATATATATTTGATATTCGTAAACCAATAATAGACAGATACACACTGATACACATAATATTATTATACAGAGCTAATCTGCACGTTTTTTTTCATTTTATCAGAGATCGGAGAAAAACCACAGATCCACTATGCATATTATAGAGGTACGCAATATACATAATAATATGTAAACACGTACACAGGCACACAGAAACTTGATGATTTACATAGGTATCAGATAATTTCGTTCTAGATTGAAAAAAATAATATTATATATGTTATAAATGGTATAATATATGATAACATAACCCCACGTTGTAATTTTCCATCCAGAATACAAAATTTAATTCTATATAATATTTTTTAATATTTAGTTAACGGCGCACATGATATAACTATACATACAGGCATACAGCTGTTATTTTTTTTTTATTACACATCTGAGGGGAAATTGATTTTACGTTTTATATCTAATCTAATGTTTTGGATAGATGTTTTTATATGAAAAGTTTATTTTTAATAAATACTTTTGAACATTTTTTTGAAGTTTATCTATTTGTTTTTTTTAGTATATGTTAGTTATTATAAACAAAGTATTGAATGTATTGATTTTTCAATTATGTGTGTTTTTATTTTTTTTTGTATGTGTTTAAACTTTGAACTGTTTCTAGAAAAAAAATTTCTGTTTATTAACTTTAAAAAAAGTTTATTGTATACAAATTAGATTTAGATAGGACTTCTGAGAGGTCAAAATTGAAAAATTTCAATACCTAATTAGTTTTTAAAATAATTAGGGATAACTAAAAAAAAATACAAATATTTGTTAAAATTTTAATTTTATTATTGAAAAAATTGTTTAATAACATTGCTTACTATATATATATATATATTTTAATTGGTTATCTATCAGTTTTTTAGTTTTTTAAGTTCAAAAGGTTTGATACAAGCAGAGAAGTAAGTAATATGAACTAACATCTTACGAGGTAGGTATCACTGTCTGTCGTGCTACTCCATTCAATTAATTTAATCCTTATATTTATTTATATAAAATTAATTAATTACCTATTATCCTATCATAAGAAATTTAATGAAATTTTAGAAAAATATGCTGCTTAGAGTTTGAAGTATAAAACTAAAAATGTCATTATTTAAAAAAGTAAAAAGTAAAACTGCAATATTATAACAATAATTTAAAAATATTAAAAAAATTAATTAATTTTTCAAAAAAAGCGGTTAATTTTAAAGTAATCTCTGTATAATATTAATACTAGAAATAAATACATATAGGTACCATACTACCATAGTACCATGTAAATAACCTAATAGAACGACGATGATTACGTGATGGAATCTGGAAGTATCAATAAGTCATTATTATTATTATTGAATTATTACGTTTACAAACCAGCAACAAGATTTCATATTTGAGCTCATAAATTATAGTTTATTATTATCACATTTTATTACTTACCTACATAGGGTCGATAGAATATATATATAGGAATTTAAAGGATTTGGGTAGTCGTATTCACATTATTCGTGTTGATGTAGGTAGATATTGTTATATTCATATAATGTAAGATACACTTAAAATTTCAAAAACTATTGTCTTTTTTGAAAGTATTTCTTTTGCATAATTTTAAAGGGTTAACATTTTTCCAATCAAAAATATTTTATTTTTTTATTATTTATTACCGATTTCATATTTAAAATTATATATTATTATTTTTTTTTTTTTTTTTTTAATGACGACATGTATTTTAATTTCTTATTTCAAAGCAGAATATTTTTTGGAATACTTCGATGATTAAGAATTTTTGACGAGTAGTTTATGATTAGAGTGTGGTAGTTGTTGCATATTTCCGTATTTTTTGTCATTATACATTTATAGCTAAGTAAATTAGAAAATATTAATTTGACGACACTATGAAAAAATAACAAAAGTTTATGTCGTGTACTTTTGTAGTTTTTAGAGCATAGTTTATTATTTTATTTTAAATACAATTATTTACATATTTGATAATAAAAAATTAATTAATTAATTTTAAGAGTCTTTATTACAAAACTCGAAATGGAAAGTTATTTTTAATATATATATACAGTATATACGTTCAAATTGAGTAGACATGGTAAGCCCGGGCCCGCCCTGATTTTGAACCTTATCACTTACAATATACCCAAAATATTGAACCCACTCTTCTTACCACCGACGTTTCGCCAACGAAAATTTAAAATTTCCTCTGTTATGTGATTTTAGCCTTCAATCACTCTTAAAACCATTATTTGTATATACATCATTAAAGAATGAAATAATTATTATATTTTATACCTAATAGAAAGTGCTAGAGATGCTTTGAAATCAGAAAATCAAATAAATAAACATAAAAAAAAAATTGTAGTTAATTTAATTTTCATAAATATTATAGTGTACAAGTTAACGTATCATTATATAAACAAAACTGAGATGAAACCTTTATAAATTAATTAAAACATTTAAATGTGCATAATAATTTACGTAGGTACTTAATACATATATACCGTATTTTAATATTATACTTATCCTGGTTTAATATGTATAAATTAACTTCAAAATTTCATTGTGCATATAATAAATAATAAAATACTTAATTGCGAAAAGTTTAAGTGTTTTTGATTAATATTTTTTAAAATGCAACAAAATAACTAAAATGTGTTTTAGTTTAAATCAAATTTATCCGAATTTGGATATAAAATAGTGCTTATATATTGAGTAGGTCAGGTATGTCAAACATGCAACTTATTTTTTGTGGTCCACTTAGCTAACAATAATAATGGGCAAAATAAAAATTATTAAATTTAATCTCGTGTCGCAATTATCTTAAAATCTTAGAGAATGGTATAATTGATATATATTATTAAGTCTTATATTCTGACAAACTGTAATCGAATAATTATTATTAATGGTTTCATATTTATTAATATATGTATACATCAATAATTTATATCGTCGGTACGCCGTATACAACACGCATTGCCTATGGAATTTAGTCGTTCCATAACCGCCGTGTGTTCGAGTTTAAATTTTATAACGTATATTCTACAATAAATTTAGTATTTAAAAATGTCTCTATTAAAATCAAGTGGTAGTAATAAATGAAAAATTACTGATAAACATCGTCAATTTCAATAAAATTGGAAATTACAATATTTTTGCAGTAAAATCAATAATAAAGTAATTTACGTAAAATGAAAAAGTGTTGTTAGTGTTCCAAAATCTTACAATATTAAGTGACATTACGAACAACATAAGTCAAAATACGACCAGTATCTAGGGTTATAAAACTGAAACTAGAAAAACTGAAAGATTTTAAATCAACTAGGTATAAACACCAAAAACTAATGTTTATTAAAATACCACAAGAAAATGAAGCTGTAGTAAGGTTAGTTATGTGTTCTCAAAGCTAATTGCCAAACATTTGAAACCGTTTACTGAAGGTGATTTTATAAAAACATGTTTGATTAAATTTGCTGAAATTATTTGTCTTGAAAATTTAAAAAAAATTATTAATACGAAATACGGTTACTGAAAGAATAACTGAATTAGCATGCAATTTGAGTAATCAGATTAAAATAAAAATACCTAATTTCGAGTACTTAACTATCGCTTGTAGTGAATGTACCAATAATGGCACAACTTAGTTTGCTGTGTTTTTTGTGTTTGCAATAGATTAGGGTTTTAAAGTTTACAAATTGGTTTGAAGATGATGAATATTTCTCAAATAAAGTAATGAGACAAAGCTACATTAGTAGCTGTAAAATTATTAAGAATTTTCGCAAAGAAATATGTGATACAAGAAAGTAATTTGAAGAAATTAAATTAGTTATTGAATGCGTGTTGGTTTTATCAGTAAGTTCAGCATCAGTCAAAAGAAGTTTTTTGACGACAAGAAGAACTAAGACATCGGATATCTATGACTACTACACGTCTTCATAGTTTGGCGTTTATATCAATAGAAAAGGAGTTCAGTTCGGAGTTATTGGAAGATCCTACAAACGTAATAGACGAGTTCGCCAAAATGAAAAATAGAAGAATTCAATTTTCAAAATAAATATTATGATTATTACAATAATAATATACATTATATTAGATATTAGTTAATATTATGGTTGACTATATAATATATTTAAAAATATTCTTTTCAAAAAAATGTGAATATTGTACAATTATTTCTTAAACCCGAGCCTGTCCTGAATTTTATCCTGGACACGTCTCTGAACCAAACCCTCATAATCATTCCTCCCCAATATTTGTTTGCATCAACGATTGTGTATATGATTTTGCAGATTTGAGTACATATAATGTCTCGCGGCCTCGCGCTTAGATCGCACAGTGAGCTCGTCACATACCTCTACCTGTAATTTGTGCGCCACAATCAAACAGCGATGCAGTGATAGTTGTAATATTATATATTTTTATCAATATAATAAACACGTGAAAAAACCTTAACCCAGAGTTTAGCGGAGTCGTTCGCAAGCCGCGAGCACAATGTATAATTGATGTTAATGAACCCTAATTTGTTATTATTCGCTGACTCGGTGAGGCCTCATCGAGCGCGCGCTACCCGGGCAGTCTTACCTATATATTATTTATTACTATATAATAATATATATTTATAATATGATAATGTGCTTATAAACCAGTATATTAATATGTATATAGATAAAACATTATTCGTTGTAAATTTCAGCTGTATTATATAATATAATATACACTGCGTCAGTGAGGTATTTTTATTTATGGTTGGTATTTATTTTTTCATCTTCGCTAAGTATTATACTATATATTATTGCACGCGTTGTTAAAAATTCCGTGTCAATAGTTTAACATGCTGTGGATAAAGGCGCGGTGTCGACGAACACGAGTCACGTACACACAGGTAAACGCGCGTATACTGGATGTTATTTTGTACTATGTGTATTGTGCATAATATTGTGTAGATAAATACTAAATACCTTATTTATTGTCGATACGAGACACAAACGAAAAGGATAGATATTAATAAGTCGCAAGTCGTATACAATAATATTTCATAGTGTAATACTTATACAATGGTATAAGTCAGGGACGGCCAAACTTTTTTTGGCCGCGATCTTCTAATAATATACTTCACCTTTGAGGATCGACTTCGATAGAAAAGTTTTTTATTATTATTAAATTACTATACCGCCATAATTAATTTTCGTGTGCGTAGCCTAAAAATAAATTCTAACGCGATTGACTTTGAAATCGTTTACGATCGACTGTTTGGCCGCCCCTGGTATAAATAATATACCTTTACAGTTTACGCTAGGTAGATCTATTTTCAAAACAGCATATTTGCTTCAGACGTTGAGCTTTATCTTAGCACTTTTTTTATGGTATATATTCTCCAGCTATATATATTATATTGTTCAATTTTTATTTTATTCGTGTTTTCTTCTTTTTTCAATGCTAACATAAATTTCTATATACTTGAATGACACTGATTTAAAATTAATGGAAAACAATTGTGCCGTCCTCCAACAGCATTATTTATTTTTGATAAATCTTCAAAAACCAACGAATAGCAGTTTTAAATCGAAATTTTAAAAGTAAGCGATCGCCTTTATTTTTCGCCTGTCAGTACGTCCTATCCAAGTATCATCAAAATAATAACGAATTGGCGGTAGTAATTTGTCATTTTCAATAAAGTATTTGGTATCCAACAATTTTTTATTAGACTCAATAATTTTATTTTCTGGTACATAGTAATTTATGAACTTTTAACGCAAAGGTTATGTCATCTATAAAATATTATTTTTTTGGGGGAAGCCTACAGCTTGAATTTGACGCCAAATATGTTGCGACAAATGAAAGAAACATTCTTGAAATTTTCCTTCCAAAAATTCAGAAGTTATTGCATTCATTGCACCTTTTTCAAAATCAACCATCATTTTATTATCTTAGGACTTAAATCTGCAGACACAACTGATTTTAGTACTTGAAATATACGTTTATAGGTATTTCTTTTTTATTTAGCAATAAGATGTAAACAGATAGTACACATTAAAATACTGAATAACGTGAATTGTATAAAATTGAAATTCGTTCAGTATTAAACCACTATCATATTACAAAAAAAGATTTCCATCTATGGTTTTTGTCAGGTATGATAAAATTTAAGTAGGTCGGGTCGTTGGGCAACTGTAATTTTTTCTTACGTACATGTTTAATAGTACGTTTAAGTTTATTTATATTAGGTAACTGCCCATATGATTTAAAAGGGATTTGATTAAGTGCTGAACCTATCATCGATTGTGTACTCATATCAATGTTGTTCTTTGGCTATATTTTTTAGATTATTAATTGTTTTTTTTACCTTGACAGCTGATGAACTCGGAACGTGATAATGGTCAGTGTTTTTTAATATTTCTCTTTCGCTTAGATGAAATCATCAGTGACATTTATTTATATAATATTGATTACATTGTTATATGAATTTTGTATAATTTTCTTTTTCTTCAAAAAAAGCCATCGTAGCAAAGCATACCTTTCCCTTTCTCAGTTTTTAGCAGTTGAAAAGCCATAATAAAATAATTTTATTAAAAAATAAACAATAATAAATGAGCATACTCAATAAATACACAACGGTTTAAAAGGCGATTTGACAATTATCATAAAACTGAGGCTAGCATTGGCAGAGTTCA